>NC_133126.1:149064447-149361392 GCF_048418815.1 Hemitrygon akajei | reverse complement strand
ACTGTTCAGAATTGCATTGTAGATTCGATCTACAATGCATACCCAGATTTGAATGTTTGTTGCTGAAATCAATATTCACTTTATGTCCTAGGCCCCAAAACACTCTAACATACAAATATACCTAATAAAGTGGCCACTGAATGTACAATCTGACTAATCTCCAGATTTGCCACTCATTCTTGTTTCTGCAAATTTATTTTTTTTATATTTAATATAATCTTCAACTTGTTCTACCCCTCAAATCCTTCCCACATGCTGTGCTTCTTACAAACTTCAGCAGTTATCCTTGGCAAAAGATGTGGCTGAAAATGCAACATAATGATAGTCATTACCTTTCAGCACACAGATTTCCTATGTATACATTCATGTTGGGCAAGGTGTAGTCTCAACTGTAAATTCACAACGAGACCTTGTTTAAGTGGGTAATTCATGTCAATAAATGGGGACAACTGAGAGATGACCTACCAGATTTGTGTATTTGCTCAGTGTATTTCAATGGGATCTTGAAAAATAATCTCAAGCATTTTGTAAAAGGGTTTTCAGGCACATGAACAAAGCAAGGATGAGATGATGAAATAAAACTTGAAACCTTTATTACTGTACTTCAAAACTTTAGCTGTTTTTTTGCTTCACTCTTTTTATTTTATCAAAAAAACAGAACTTAGTCTGAGCTCAATTGTGAATCTGCAGAGATCTGAGGGCTGATGCCTTGCATTGTGACTTAATATATGTGGCTGGGCTGGGCTGATGGATCCGGCTTTGTTTCAATAGGTAATGTCAATGTTATGCAATTTCTGGAAGAGAAATTGGAGGAAAACAGGGAAGGGGATTAAGTTCCTGCTGAAGGATTGTGGCAGAAATGTCAATTGTACTCTTTTCCGTAGATACTACTTGGCTTGCTGAGTTCCTCCGGCATTTTGTGTGTGTTGCTTGGATTCCCAGCATCTGCAGATTTTCTCTTGTTTGTGAAGGGAAGTAAGGTGACTCCTTAGGTTCCAGGGAGTACGCTTTATGGTAAATAGGAGTGTATTTTTGAAAGGTAAATCAAAGTTCATATTTTCTTCAGTTAGTAACCATTGGTCAATCCCCATTGTAGTACTGTATGCATTTTAGGTCACCACACAAGAGGAAGGATTTCCTGCTGCTGGAGAAGGTGCAGAGAGCTTTGCCAGGGTGCTAATCTGCAATGTTATGAGGAGAGACTTGAGAGGCTAGACCTGTTTATTAATGACATTGTAGCCATTAGTCAGAATTGGTTGCAAGAGGGACAGGACTGGCAGCTCAGTGTTCCAGGGTCCTGTTGTTTTAGATGTGATAGAGTGGAAAGGATTATTAAAGTGGGAGGGATGGCGTTATTTATCAGGGAAATGTTATGGCAGTGCTCCTTCAGGACAGGACAGGACTGTAGTTTTCATCTAGTGAGGCTTTATGGGTAGAACTGTGGAATAAGAAAATTGACATTTTGTATTTAGTGATTACTTTCAAAGCAATTATGGAAAGGATAGGTCTGGTCAAGGGTTGTGATTCTAAATGCGAGAAAGACCAATTTTGATGCTGTCAGTCAGGATCTGGCAAGTGTGGATTGGGAAAGGTTGTTTTCTGGCAAAGATGTACCTGATAAGTGGGAGCACTTCAAAAGTGAAATTTTGAGAGTGCAGAGTTTGTATGTTCCTGCCTGAATAAAAGACAAGGATAATAGTTTTATCGAACCTAGGCTTTTGAGAGATATTGAGGCCCTGATAAGAAAAAAGGAGGTTCATAGCAGGGTCAGACAGGTAGGAACAAATTAGGTACTTGAGAAGAGAAGAAATGCAAGAAGGAAATCAGAAGGGCTAAAAGAGGGCATGAGGTTGCTCTAGCAGACAAGGTGAAGGAGAATCCTAAGGGCTTCTACAGATATGTTAAGAGCAAAAGGACAGATAGCAAGGAACAAAATTGGTCCCTCTGGAAGATCAGAGTGGCAACCTATGTGTAGGGCCTAAAGAAATGGGGGAGATCTTAAATGGAATTTTTTTTGCATCTGTATTTATTCAGGAGATGGACTCAGGGTCTATAGAAGTGAGGCAAAGTAGCAGCGAGGTCATGGACTGTACAGAAATTACAAATGAAAAAGTTGTCTTGAGGTAAGTTAAGGTAGATAAATCCCTAAGCCCTGAGAAAGTGTTCCATTGGACCCTGTGAAGGTAAGTGCAGAAAATGCAGGGACCCTATCAGAGTTACTTAAAACATCCTTAGCCAGGGCTGAGGTGCTAGAGGATTGGAAGATAACCAATGTTGTTCCATTGTTTAAGAAAGGCTCCATGATGAAGCCAGAAAATTATAGGTCGTTGAGCCTGACATCAGTTGTGGGAAAGTTACAGGAAAACATTCTAAGGGACTGGTTATATAAGTACAGTGCATTTAGATGGGACTGATTAGGGATGGTCAATATGGCTTTGTGCAAGGTGGGTCATGTCTATCTAAGCTTGCAGAGCTTTTTGAGGAAGTTATCAGGAAAGCTGATGAAAGTTAGGATATTGTCTACATGGACTTTAGCAAGGTCTCTGCCAAAGCCCCGCATGGGAGTTTGGTCAAGAAGATTCAGATGAGGTAGTAATTTGGATCAGGCATTGCTTTGCAGGAGAAGCCAGAGAGTTGTAGTAGATGGTTGCCTCTCTGACTGGAGGCCTGTGTCTCATGATGTGCCGCAGGACTCGGTGCTGGGTCTATTGGTGTTTGTTATCTGTATCAACAATTTGGATGATAATGTGGTAAACTCAATCAGTAAAATGGCAGATGACACCAAGATTAAGGGTGTAGTGGACAGCAAGGAAGATTATCAAAGTTTGCAGTGGGATCTGGATCAGCTAGAAAAATGGGCTGAAAAATGGCAAGTCGCGTGAAGCTACAACTAGAGGTAATGGGTTAAAGGTGAAAGGAGAAATGGATAAGTTGAAAACGAGGGGGTGATTCTTCATTCAGAAGGTGGTGAGAGTGTGGGATGATCTGCCAATGCAATTGTGGATATATGTTTGATTTCATCATTTAAGAGAAATTTGGATAGGTACAGAATATGGATGGGAAGGCTATGGAGAGCTATGATCAGGTGCAGGTTTATGGGATGAGGCAGATTTATGGTTTGCCATGGGCTAGGTAGGCTGAAGGGCCTGTTTCTGTGTTATAATGAATCTACAAATTAATGGCAAACTTTCAGCATTTCAAAGCAGTTAGCATTTCAAACAGAACTCTTCTTACACATTTGGTAATTTCTCAGAAATGCTGAACATGTGCTATTATTTCAATTATTATATAATGATTAACTAAATGAAAACTTACTTAGTGTCATTTGGAATAAAATATTACTCTTGGAATTTATCATAACTATCCACATATCTAACATCAAGCAGACACACCAACAGAAGGATTTTGGTTATCCGCTCTTTTCAATTTTAAGGATTCACTCTAGCTAGACCAGCATTTATTACTCAGCTACGATGCTGCTGAATGCAATTCTGAAAGTATTGTGACCTACCTAGCGGACGTCCTGCCACAATACAGATATACATGGAGTTCCAAGACTTTGTCCATTAACCATAGAATGGCTACATACATATACTTGGTTATACTATTTGTACAAATAAGCCAATTGACTAACTGCTACAAGAAAGCAGCATCCATCTTCAAAAACCTCTACCATCCAGGTCATGCTCTCCTTGGTTTACTACTTTGAGAGGACGTACAGAAGCCTCAGGTCCCACACCACAAGTTCCAGGAACAGTTGTTACCCTACAATCACATCAGGTTCTTGAACCTAGAAATATAGAAACATAGAAAGCCTACAACACAATACAGGCCCTTCGGTCCACAAAGCAATGCCAAATATGTCCTTACCTTAGAAATTACCTAGGGTTACTCATAGCCCTCTATTTTTCTAAGCTCCATGTACCTAACCAGGAGTCTCCTAAAAGACCCTATCATTTCCACCTCCACCACCGTTGCCAGCAGCCCATTCCACGGTCTCACCACTCTCTGCATAAAAGAATTACCCCAACATCTCCTCTGTACCTACTTCCAAGCACCATAAAACTGTGCCCTCTCATGCCAGCCATTTCAGCCCTGGGAAAAAGCCTCTGACTATACACACGATCAATGCCTCTCATCATCTTGTACAACTCTATCAGGTCACCTCTCATCCTTTGTCGCTCCAAGGAGAAAAGGCCAAGTTCAATCAACCTATTCTCATAAGGCATGCTCCCCAATCCAGGCAACATCCTTGTAAATCTCCTCTGTACCCTTTCTATGGTTTCCACATCCTTCATGTAGTGAGATGACCAGAACTGAGCACAGTACTCCAGGTCTGACCAGGGTCCTATATAGCTGCAACATTACCTCTCAGCTCTTAAACTTGATTGATGAAGGCCAATGCATTGTATGTCTTCTTAACCACAGAGTCAACCTGCGCAGCAGATTTGAGTGTCCTATGGAGTCGGACCCCAAGATCCCTCCGATCCTCCACACTGCCAAGAGTCTTACCATCATATTTGACCTCCCAAAATGAACCGCCTCACACTTAACTGCATGGGAAATGTCATTCCCCTCTACTCTGAACTGATTCTATGAAATACAGATTCTCTTTCAAGGACGCTTTACAACTCATATTCTCAGTGTTATTGTTATTTGCCCAGTTTGCCTTCAATTGCACATTGGTTGTTTGCCCATCTTCTCTGTTTCTATATGGTGCTTTTTGTAAAATTTTATAATATTTCTTTTTCCCTGTAAATGCCCACAAGAAAATAAATATCAAGGTATAAGATAACATATACTTACCTTGATAATAAATTTACTTTGAATTTTGTACAATTTTCTTTACTGCTTTAATTTATTTTCACAAGGAATGCTTATTTTTGAAGTAAGTTACCAGTGTCATGGCGTAGTCTGCAGTTACGTCCTTCCAAAATCCTTTTATGCAAATCTTATTACACACATTAATCATGCTGTACTATTGAAAAATTTAAATGGTTTGTGTAAGAAAGAAATTGCAAAAATAGATGGGGTAACTCTTTTAACACTATCTTAAGAAATAAATAATAATTAAAGATTAAATGACTGTTTGTTGGCCCTTTGTTAATAAACAAAGCTACAGAAGTAGATTATGTAGTAAATCTTCTCAGTGTTTGACCATCTATTAAATTAGAGTTGAAGAAGTCCATTACTTTTCAACTGATTGAATACTGATCATTGTCAGTCAATAGACAATCGCATAGTAACTGTTTGATAATTAAAAAAATGAAATGAGACTTTATTAGAAGCAATTGGACTGAATTTAGAAGAACATTATATGATGTTTATAATCACAAACACGAGATAATCTGTAGATGCTGGAAATCCAAGCAAAGTATACAAAATGCTGGAGGAACTCAGCAGGCCTGGCAGCATCTGTGGAAAAGAGTATAGTTGACATTTCAGGCTGAGATCCTTCAGTAGGACTGGAGAACAAAAGATGAGGAGTCAGAGTTAGAGGTGGGGAAAAGGGAGCGGGAAACACAAGGTGATAGGTGAAACCAGGAGGGGTTAGAGGGCTGAAGTTAATAGCTATGAAGTTTATTGATGAGAGAAATACAGAGATGGAGAAGGGGGGATCTAATAGGAGAGGACAGAAGGCCATGGAAAAAAAGAAAAGAGGGTGGAACACTAGAGAATAGGATGGACAGAACCATTTCTGCCCTCACCCCGCTCTCCCATCACACCAGGGATAGGCTTCCTCGTATCCTCACCTATCACCCTACCAGCCTCTGCATCCAGCACATAATTCTCCATAACTTCTGCCACCTCAAACGGGATCCCACCACCAAGCATATCTTTCCCTCCCCCCACTACCTGTTTTCAGCAGGGATTGCTCTCTACGTGATTCCCTTGTCCATTGTCCTTCCTCAGTGATCTCCTTCCTGTCACTTACCCTTGCAAGTGAAACAAGTGCTACACCTGCCCCTACATCTCCTCCCTCACTACCATTCAGGGCCCTAAACCGTCCTTCAGGTGAGGCAACACCTCACCTATGAGTCGTTGGGGTCAAATACTGTATCAGGTGCTTCTGGCATGGCCTCTGTATATCGGTGAGACCTGACATAGATTGGGAGACCACTTTGCCGAGCACCTATACTCCATCCACCAAAAAAAAGAAGGATCTCCCAGTGGCCACCCATTTTAATTTCACTTCCCATTCACATCCTGAAATGTCAATCCATGGCCTCCTCTATTGTCACAATGAGGACACACTCAGGTTGGAGGAGCAACACCTTATATGACGTGTGTGTAGCGTCCAACCTGATGGCATGAACATCTATTTCACAATCTTCTGGTAATGCCCCCTCCCCACCTCCTTCACCAGTCCCTATCCACTTTTCCCTCTCTCACCTTATCCCCTTGCCTGTCCATTGCCTCCCTCTGGTGCTCCTCCCCCCTTTTCTTTCTTCCATGGCTTTCTGTCCTCTGCTATTAGATACCCCCTTCTCCAGCCCTGTATCTTTCTCACCAATCAAATTCCCAGCTCTTTACTTCACCCCTCCCCTCCTCCAGGTTTCACTGATCACTTTGTGTTTCTCCCACCCTCCCCCATCTTCTAACTCTGACTCCTCATCTTTTTTTCTCCAATCCTGCTGAAGGGTCTCAGCCCGAAGAATCAACTATACTATTTTCCATAGATGCTGCCTGGCCTGTTGAGTTCCTCCAGCATTTTGTGTGTAATGTTTGTTGTTGTTAACTTGGAGTAACATTTTTCCACTGCCCAACTAATACAGCTAACTTTCATCTCCACTTTGATATGTGCTGTCTTTAAAAATTAATAGAATATGGATGGTGCAGTTGTTAATTGCATAGTTATTATTCTAACATGAATGACTTTAATTTTTGCACCAATAATTTTCACTGACAGGAGCTTCACCTAATTTAGCAATCTCACTTCTTGGAAGTTCAGCTTGTACGTGTTCAGAATAAGAATGAATCCAGGGCCAGTGCATGGCATATTCTATCCATACTAGAAATAATGAGAATTGTCATCTCATGTCTAAGTAGAAAATCTTTCACTCTCCACAATCATCAACTAAGAATTGTAGAATATATTGATCTATGAAGATATTACAATGTGCAAAACCCATGACAATCACTACTGCTGTAATTTCAAGACTCAATAATGATGATAACCATGATCATTATGACAGATCAATATGAGAGGGGCTGCAGTAAGCTTTTTGTTCTTGGATAATGGAAGTGATTTTATTGAGAATAATGACAAGGCTAGAGATAGATGATTGAAAGGGTCACTGCTATACCAACACAACAGAGTTCAACGGTGCTAGGAAGAGAAGTACGTAAAACTACGAGTGGAATATCTTTTAAGATGAAAGAAAAAAGTTATGTTTCTAGACATCAGTTAGACAGGTGGGATGAACTGTCGTTATGTGACAACATTTACAAATATGTAATTCAGTTGATTGCTCTTTTATAATCACAGATTTGAAATGATCAGCTTCACAATTTAGACATTGGTTGTATTTCATATAATTTGACAGCCTGAAGAATTTGTTTTAATCACAATGCTTTGGTTGGAAAGGAAACTTGCTGAAAATAAATGCTGTAAAATTTCACAGGAATTGCCTCTGGCAGATTTTTTTTTGCAGGAGATGATTTTCAACAGCTCATCCAGTTTTGTTTTTTTTTGGAGGTGGGGGTGCATTTAATGCTGATCCCTTGCAGTAGAAGCTCAGAAACCCACCATGGGGTTTCAAGGTTTTTTTCAGTGCAATCTCTAAATTAATCTATATAAATAATTCATCAGATTTTACCACCCAGTCTTCAACCAGTCGCGAAGAAACCAGATGACACTGAAGAGTAAAGTACTGTACAAATTACCTTCTTCCTATAATAAGCAAGCTATTTAGCTTGAAAACCAGTATTCTCCTTGACATTTTGATATATTTCCTGTTACCAAACTAAACTCAATAAATAACCCATATGCTGTCCTGATATTAATAGCGAATAGCTGAAGTAATATTTGAAATCAGTGTGCTTACTGTTATTTTATTTTGCTTAATTAATCATTCCAACATGTGGATAATTATCACAAATCTAACCACTACACTCATCCTGACAAATACAAATGATAATTTTGACAATGTTGAAACAATAATTTTATCACACACTGGATATAACCATTAGTTCTTCCAATTAACTTCTGCATTTGTTTGTTTTTGGTATTTCTTTCAAAGAAAACTGACAGGGAATGCAGGCAACATAAGGATAAGAGTTTCTGTTTTTGAACAACAATTCTTCGGAGGAATTTCGGATCAGTGTTGGAGCCATCTAATTTAACCATGCTTAGTATTTTTTTTTGCCTACATTAGCTCTAACATGAGTACAGTCAACCTTGAATAATCTAACACTCCCAGGACTTTGTTAGTGCTGGACTGGCAGATTTTCTGGATTATTGGACATCATTATTAATTCACATCCTTTGTAAGATGGTGCACAGCAGGATAATAAATTTTCCAGTGAATCAGGCACAGTAAGAAACTAAATGCACTTAGTTTAAAAAGAATGTAGCAAATGGGGCTCCAGTGAGTTTAAAAGTAGGGATGGGGCACTCATGTCTTTAAACACAACACATAAAACACAACCAGGTGAGGCTGACACAGATGAGAGGGATTTTCAATCTGTATTATCTGATTACCAGTTCAAATCATTCTGCTAACCTCCTAGAAATGGTCAGGTTTATTTTCCGGAATGGCCAATAATCTCAACCGCTCTAAACCTTCTTATCCTTCTTTCAGGCTTTGTTGTCACACACAACAAAGAAGGGCAACATGTCTTCACAAGTCTGCTTGTAGTGTACGACAAATCTGTTTGATTCTGTAGCTGCTCGTATCAGTTCTCAACTATTCATCTGATCTTCATCAACACAGTAAGAATCATGAAGAACTGCTATCATGCTCTTTATGTATCTCCAAGCTCAGGTGCATTTTTTGTATTCAACATCAGTTTCAATGTTTTGATTACATTTCATTTTCTAATGTAAGAGTTTTGTTTTTCGATGGTTTTTCAGTTTCATTTTTCCTTTTTCAGGGCAGATACTTCTGGCTTTTTCTAACCTGCGTAATTTGAAGAAACATTTTAGCTTCTTCATCCTCATTTTTGAATCAATTTTGTTGATAGTTCTCAGTTTTGAGTTCTTTAATTCTGTAGGTCATGGAGTCATAGATATGTGTGGCATGGAAACAAGCTGATTGGCCCAGCTTGTCTGGAAAGATTTAAATAATTTTCTACTTTAATCACATTTTTCTGCATTTGGTCCATGTCCTTCTGTTTCCTGTCCATGTACCTGTCCATTTACTTTTTAAACACTGTATTTGTTCCTGCCTCTACAGTGTCCTCTGACAACTTGTTCCATATATCCAACAATCTCTGTACAAAAAACTTGTTCCTTTGAATATTTTTCTTCTCACCTTAAACCAATGTTCTCCAATTTTAGGCTTTCTTGACCTTGGAAACAGACTGTGACTATCTACTCTACCTTTATAAGGTAGTCTCCTGTGCTCTAGTGAGAACAATCCCTGCCTATCCTATATCTTCTCATAAACTAGGCCCTCCATTCCGGGCATCATCCTGGAACATCTCATCTGCACTCTTCCTCGTGCAACCACACCCTTTCTATAACGGATGTACACACATTATTCCAAGTATAAGCTAACTAGTGCTACAATACAGCTGCAATAGGTTGGATCCGGCTGTCAAATTGTTATTTTTCTTGTGGTTTAACTTTGTTGTGCTTGTTTGTACTTTTATATAATTACCTATTACATTCAATTATTCAGTGAGTTTTTCAGTGGTGACCATTTCCCCTGTATTTTTCTTGACAGTTGATTTCAGTGTTGGGTGTCACATTTCTAGAATCTGACTAGTTCAATTGGTTGACAGTATCAATGGAATTCACTGTTAAACCATAAGACATTGGAGCAGAATTAGGCCATGCAGCCAATCGAGTCTACTCCACCATTCCATCATGGCTGATCCTGGATTCCGCTCAACCCCATACACCTGCCTTCTCGCTATACCCTTTGATGCCCTGACCAGTCAGGAAACTATCAACCTGTTTTAAATATTCCCATGGACTTGGCCTTCACCACAGTCTGTGACAGATTCACTACTCTCTGGCTAAAGAAAATGCTCCTTAGCTATGTTCCAAAAAGTCACCCCTCAATCCTGAGGCTGTGCCCACTAGATCTGGATATCTCCACAATAAGAAACACCTTCTCCACATCCACCTGATCTAGTCCTTTCAACATTCAGTATGCTTAAATGAGATCTCCCTGCATTCTTTTACATTCCAGTGAGTATAGGCCCAAAGCTGCCAAATGCTCTTCATATCTACTGTTATCAGTAGTCTGCTAAAAGAAGGCCAAACCACCTTTATTCTTTCTCTTTCCTTGTTCTCTTTCCCCATGCTTCTTCTCCCTTTATCTTCTTTGCTCTTGCAACCCTTAATAAAATAATCATAAGCAACAAGTTTTATGCCTCATTTTTAGTTTCTGAAGAATCTTCAGATTGCATAATCATCAGGATCCAACAAAAATGATATCCCAGTCTTATTGCTCCTGCCTATGAAAGCAAGCACGTTAAATGTTGTCTTTCCTATTCTATGCCATTGCGTCACAATTCTCAAGGATTTATAAACTTTCACTCGAAGGTTCCTCTGACATCAATGTTTCTAAGGTCCTTTGCTTTTACTCCAAATGTCTGGTCAGCACTAGATGACCCAAAATTCATTTTCTTACACTTACATGGAACACAGAGAGTATAGCACAATAATATGCCTTTTGACCTATGATGTCTGTGATGATTATGATGCCAACTTAAACTAATGCCATCTGCCTGCAAATGGATTATACCCCTTGATTCACTGCCTGTCGGGATCAAATTCCATCTGCCACTGCTCTGCCGAAACTTTCAGCTGATCATGTCCCTATGCATTCTTTCACAACATTAAGCACTACCTACTACTCCACCAATTCTGTAACCTTAACAAACTTATTAATCATGCCACCAGGCATTTTCATACAATCATGTAACAAGCAACAAAGTTCCCAATGCCAATCCCTCTTGTTTAGAATCCTGTCAAAAAGTAACTCTTCACCACTACCCTCAGCCTTCCGTTGCCAAGCCAGTTTTGGATCCATTTTGTTAAACATTTGTCTGCCGTGTGGGACTTCATCAAAAACCTTGATGAATTCCATGTATATGATATACACTACCCTGCCGTCATCAATTTTTTTAGTAATCTCCTCAAAAACATCAAATTAGTTTTTGAGACAATATTTCCCAAACACAACATCATGCTGACTCCCAATAATCAGTCCTTCCCTTTTCAAGTGATCATGTATCCAGTCCCTAAGATTTTGTTTTTCCAAATAGTTTTCCTACCACTGATGTAAGGATCACCAGCCTATAGTTTTCTTTCCTACCCTTATGGCCCTTCCTGAACATAGGAACAACAGTAGCTTCTCCAGCTCTTCTTGTATTACCCATGGCTAAAGATGTTGCAACATCCACTGTAAGAGCAACTACAATCTCATCCCATATTTGTCATAACAGCCTGAGGTAGATTTCATCAGACCTTGTGAGTTTGTACACTAACACTATCTCTAACATTTCCTGTTTCTCATACAGTCATTTAAGGGATGTGGGGTTCGCAGGCTAGGCTGGTATGTAATTTCCCAACCCAAATTGCCCTTGAGAAAGTGGTGGTGACCTCCCCATTAGAATAGCTCCAGTCTTAAGTTTTTAGGTATACAGACAGTGCTGTCAGGGTGAGAGCTTCAAAACTCAGTGATGGTGAAGGAACAGCAATGTATTTCCAAGTCAGAATGATGTGTGACGTGAAGGGCAACTTCCAGTTCGTGGTATCCCCAAAGCCTTTGTTGCCCTTGTCTATCTAGCTACTCTAATGCTCCAAACTATCAATAATAAACCTCCCACAAGTTTTCATCTCCCCATCCTTCTTTCTGGTGAATACTGATGTCACATATTCATTCAGAACACCACACGCATCCCCTGGCAACACATAAAAGACTTCCCATTTGGCCCTTGAGAATTTCTACTCTTTCCCTAGCTAACTTCAGTTTTGTAGAAATGTCAGGCTACCCACTAGGCTTTTTCACCTTAACTTCTATCATTGGTTCAATCAAATTGTTACTTTTAATCTTTGGCTTTTTATAATCAAAGTTCTTCTTTTTGTATTTGTGCAGAGTTCTGATCTATGACAACTTGAAACTACTAACCAATTCCTTATTAACAGAATATTCTTGCAGATGTGCATATTTGTATTTTCAAAATTTTCCTTGTTAATTCAACTGATTTTATATTTTCTTCAAACTCAGTGTCTTTTATTTAGTGACTTTCCAGAACCTCATCTGCCTCATCCTGCGCCATCTAGTATTCGAGTTGATCGCTGAGCTGGAAGGCTACCACCATCTACTCTTCTTCGTATCCCTTGTACATGAAGTGAAATCCTGACACTATTAAAGCCAACAGAAATGGGTCTACCTTCAATTTGGGAATCATGTCTTTGCTTCATTGCTGTTTCTGAAACTTGTTTCATTTCCAAACTCAACTTGCGCAGTGCCTCAGTTTCTCTGACCCTCACCAGTGCCATGCTACCTAAAGATGACAACTTCTTATAAAACTTCTATCAAGTGGAGTATCATCTGGCAGGTTCTCAACGAACAGTGCTGAGTAATCCAGTTTTCTCAATATTATTGGCTTTGCAAATTCCACCCATATATCCCAGCTATCTATTTCCTTGCAGTCCAGATGTCATTTGTCTTGACTTCATCCCCAAAGTGTAAGTTACTAATCTTCTTGTTAGTTGTTATTCCCGTGGCCAAAACCAATAGTTTTTTTCTTTCCTAAAGAAAGTATTCAGTGCTTTCTTTTCTTTCGTTTTGTTAGCCTGTACCTAGTATTCCAGTTTCAACAAATAACAAAGTAGAACTAGCACAACAAACATTATGCTGCAGCAACTCAGCAGATCAAACTGCAACTATGGAGGGAAATGAATTATTCAGTTTGGTAACAACATCTCCTCCTGAATCTCCATCAGCACAGGTGTGCCACAAGTCTGTGTGCTTAGTCCCCTGCTCTACTCACGTTACACTTTTGACTATGTGACTAAGCACAACTCCAATGCCATTTACACGTTTACTGATGACATCACTGTCATTCGCAGAATCACAGGTGGTGATGAATCAGCATATAGGAGGGAGATTGAAAATCTGGCTAAGTGGTGCCACAACATCTTACTCAATGTCAACAAGACAAAGGAGCTGATTAATTACTTCAGGAGGAGGAAACCAGAAGTCCATGAGCTAGTCCTCATTGGAAGATCAGGAGTTTGAGAAGATTCAGCATGACATCTAAAATTTTGATACATTTCAATTGATGTGTGGTGGATAATATATTGACTGGCTACATCAAAGCCCAGTACAGAAAAACCAATGCCCATGAATGTAAAAACCTACAAAACGTAGTGGATATGGTCCAGTCCATCATGGATAAAGTTCTGCCCACCATTGAATACATCCACATGGAGTGTTGTCGCAGGAAAGCAGCATCCATCATCAGGGACCTCCACCACCCAGGTCAAGCTCTCTTCTCACTGCTGTCATCAGGAAGAAGGTACAGGAGTCTCAGGACTTAACCCACCAGGTTTAGGAACAGTTTTCATCGGGCTCTTGAACCAAAGGAGATAACTTCACTCAATTTTACTTGCCCCATCACTGAACTGTTCCCACAATCTGTGGGCTCACAGCAAGAACTCTTCACATCATATTCTCAATACTTGTCATTTATTTATTTATTATTATTACTTATTTAATTTTGTATCTGCCCAGTTTGTTGCCTTTTGCACGCTGATTGAACCCCCAAGTTGGTGAGGTCTTTAATTGATTCTATTATGATTATTATTCTATTGTGGATTGAGTAAGTATGCACACAAGAAAATTAATCTCACAGTTGTATATGGTGACATAGATGTACTTTGATAAGAAATAACTTTGAACTTTGTGTTCCATTGCAAATACTATTGACACTGAGACCAGACATTGACTGCCCCAGGCTATCATCTCTCCAGACCCCGATGCAGTATAAATTTCCCTAATACTCTTCACCACAATTTCTATGGACATTGTTACTCAGAATTCTGAGTGGAAGTTAAGATCTCTCCTGAGCAATTTTGATTGAATCTTCTCACACTTGTGAATGCAGACCCTGTAACTCGATATAACCTCATTCCTCTTCTTGTGAATTTTTGTTTTTGAAGTTCTGATAATCCTTGAATTTTTGAGCCAGCTTCTCCACATAAGACATTTTATGTTGTTTCATTGTTGGGGGATATGCATGTGGTTTTGCTCCTGAACCAGTTCTTCTCAGTGGATGGTTCCCTTCTCTTTCCTGCAACTTCAGCTGCATAGTTTCCTTTTTACCCCCCTCTTCTCTATTGTTTGTGAGAACAGAAGCCTCTTTCTCCTTTCTGCACATCTGGTGAATGATTCAGA
Source organism: Hemitrygon akajei (assembly GCF_048418815.1). NCBI lineage: Eukaryota > Metazoa > Chordata > Chondrichthyes > Myliobatiformes > Dasyatidae > Hemitrygon > Hemitrygon akajei. Next base: position 149,346,810 of record NC_133126.1, on the reverse strand, counting down.
CATGCTGATGTAGGAGCCAAGACTTCCTACAGAGGTATTCAACACTATTACCATAATCTTTTCTCCTCTGGCAAAACTAAAGCTCCCCATTGCTACACTGCATGCTGGCCTGTACAGCTAACTTGCTCCCTGCAAAGATGATCACCTCATGCTGCTTACTTGTTCTCTGTCAGTGCTGGAGAGCTCCCAGTTTGTGCCCTAAGTGTTCTCTACCCGAACCCAATGCCACAGTCAGCCTGTTAGGTATCACTTTGACTCATCACACACTGAATGTTGACCAAGTCTCATTTATAGTCACTGTTCTGCAGGTGCACTACATCACATACAATATCTTTCACCTCATTATACCGCATTGAAGCTTCCAAACCAGGCATGTTAATGTCAGCCAGTAAATATACATGAAAATCACAAACAGTGAGGTTGATGGGATCCTGAAATAAAAAAAATAGAAAAAGCTGCAAAAACACAGCAGGTCAGGTAGTACCTGTGAAAAGAGAAATAACTAACATTACAGATTTAAGACCATTTGTCAGGTGAATATTTATTGTACATATTAACTACGCATATACTACGACTACAAAATCAGCATGTACTCTGCCCTACTAAAGAACCAATATAGCTGTATTCAAATAGACTAAATATTATCATCATTACCTAATTGGTCGCAATAAAAAAAAATCCACATATATTGCGTCATGCCTGTCTACCCAATTGTTCAGAATGTGCACTGGTCCAAATTGTATGAGTTGACAGTTTTTTGATTGCATTACAAAATTTCACTTCCTCCTAAGTACACTTTAATAAAAGAGATCTTTTGAGAAATAACTTGCTATGTCTTTCTATGCTCTTTAATTTCAGAGATGAATTTGACTAAGGTTTTATAATTTCTCATGTGCATAATTACATTAATAGAAGTACAAGCCAATTTAACCCAGTAAAAGTAATGAACAATGTGCATTTTTTAAAATATATTCAAATTGATTATCCAATGAACCAGAGTTTCTTCATGTTCTATTAGCAGAGCAGTAATGAGCTCTCCAACTTGAGTAAAAATATAGCTTCTTGGGCAACCCATTCAAGCTAAACAATGAAAGAGCTGAGCTGTCAAATATATTTAATTAAATTAAGTGAGGGTAGTATAATTTCATGATCTTAATAGAATATCCATCAAATGATTAAAATTATTGAACCATCTAAACTGAATCCACCCAACTCTATCCTTATCACTTTTCAAGTTCAAAAAGTTCAAAGTACACTTATTATTGAAGTATGTAGACCATATACAACCTCAAGATTCATCTTCTTGTAGGCAGCCACAAAACAGAAAAGCACAATAGAACCACTTTTTTTAAAAAAAACACTCAAAAAAGACCATCAGATACTCATTTTTTGAAAAAAAAGTGAACAAATTGAGCAAATAATGAAAAGTAAAGAAATTATGCACAGAACATAAACTGCAGAGTCCCCAAAGGTGAGTTCACAGCGACAGAACCAGTGAAGCTGGTCCAGGAGCACGATGGCTGCAGGCCATAGCCACGGAGCCAGTTCAGATCTGTGGCTAGTGCCGAATGTTGCAGGCCACAGCTGCTTTTCTAAAGTTATTCTGAAGTTCCTTTTAGGTGCAACTTTGAATAAAACACTAACAACATATTTGATTATTTATTTTCATCACCCCTTAAAGAACACATATTTCAGAACAAAAGAACAAGAACAGAGAAGGAGCAATTATAAATTCAATACCTGGGAGTTATCTTATTTATCACAACTATATAAAAGTTACAAAGCTAACAGTGAAAAATGTTTGAGAACAATAGAGAAAAATAGCAGCAATAATGATTAATGACATGTTTCATGAATCCCAGCTAGTTCTCAGCAACGTGAAATGTCAAAACAGCTTTTGCAGAGATATTATTTTGGAACTGACTAAATTATTAAAATGATTTTTTGTTACACATTGATTTTGTCCTATCTAATATTATCATCCCCAATCAGGAGAATGTGTAGAATGTAAAGCATTGTCCTTTAATGTTACCTTTACATGCTTATGATTTGATTTATAGTGAACAATAAAATAGGATATTCTAACAGAGTAATAAATTGATTGTGATGGCTATTTCCTTTGATGTTACATGTATTATAACAAAGATGTCAAGAATTTCTGATCAACAATGTATCCATGAATTCTTGCTATTACTGTAATAGAGACAAATTGACATCCGGGTCCGGTTGAGGTTTGAATAGAACATACCTTTTTCAGTTACCATCGAAGTGTAAATCAGCATTGCAGTTTGGCCGCTTGTTAAAAAGACCTGTTGGTTTGCCTTTTCCTTAATGTTAACTATAGTTGAAATAGTACATTTCATATTACAGCAGGACGACCTGCAATTGCAGTATTACACAGGGGCAACAAATTGAAAACTTACTCATTGCATCTTCCTTAATGAATGTGCAGCACAAAATTTTCAGTGAAAAATCCGTAATCTATCAAATTTTCATGATGATCCTACATATGCAGTATGAATAAGGCATTCTCCAATTCCCCACCCTATTCTCCAATTCCTTTTCATCGCTGTTATTCTTTTGTCTATATATACTTCAATTTGCCTTTCACACACATTTCTGTCGTGGTACCTTGTATTTCTCAATGCCTAATTCTAGTCTTATCTTCTTGTATGGCCCACTGTTCACATCTGTAACTTTCAGAATTGCTTTTCATATCCTTCAGAAAAAATCAATCAGTATAGATACTTATATTTGTCTGGTCATTAGAACATAGGACACAGATCATAGAAATCTACAGCACATTACAGGCCCTTTGGCCCACAATGTTGTGCTGACCATTTGACTTACTCTTGAAAACTGCCTAGAATTTCCCTACCACATAGCTCTTTATTTTTCCTAAGCTCCGTGTAGCTATGTAAGAGTCTCTTAAAAGACGCTGTTGTATCTGCTTCCACCACCGTTGCTGGCAATGCATGCCACACATCCACCATTCTCTGTGTGAAAAATTTACCTCTGACATCCCCTCGGTACTTACTTCCAAGCACTTTAAAACTATACCCCTTCACGTTAGCCATTTCAGCCCTGGGAAAAAGCCTCTGCCTATTCACACGATCAATGCCTCTCAGCATCTTATACACTTCTATCAGGTCAACTCTCATCCTCCGTCACTCCAAGGAGAAAAGGCCAAGTTCACTCAACCTATTCTCATAGTGCACACTCTACAGTCCAAGCAACATCCTTGTAAGTCTCCTCTGCACTCTATCTATGGTATCCACATCCTTCCTGTAGTGGGGTGACCAGAACTGAACACAGTACTCCAAGTGCGGTCTAACTAAGGTCTTATATTGCTGTAACATTACTTCACAGCTCTTGAACTCAGTCCCACCATTGATGAAAGCCAACAGACCATATGCTTTCTTAACAACACTGTCAACCTGCGCAGCAGCTTTGAATGTCCTATGGACATGGACCCCAAAATCTGGCTGATCCTCCAGACTGACAAGATTCTTAACATTAATATTATATTCTGTATTTAAAATTGACCTGCCAAAATGAACCACTTCACACTTATCTGGGGTGAACTCCATCTGCCACTTCTCAGCCCAGCTATGCATCCTATCGATGTCCTGCTGTAACCTCTGACAACCTTCCAACACTCCCAACCTTTGTGTCATCAGCAAACTTACTAACCCACCCTTCTACTTCTTCATCCAGATTGTTTATAAAATTCACAAAGAGGAGGGGTCCCAGAATAGATATGTGTGGAACACTACTGGTCACTGACCTCCATGCAGAATACGGACCATCTGCAACCACCCTTTGCCTTCTGTGGGCAAGCCAATTCTGGATCCACAAAGCAAGGTCTCCTTGGATCCCATGCCTCCTTACTTTCTGAAGGAGCCTTGCATTGGGAACCCTATCAAATGCCTTACTGAAATCCATATACACTACATCCACTGCTCTATCTTCATCAATGTGTTTTGATACATCCTCAAAGAATTCAATCAGGCTCATATGGCATGATCTGCCCTTGACAAAGTCATGCTGACTATCCCTAATCAGATTACATTTTTCCAAATGCTCATAGATCCTGCCTCTTAGAATCTTCTCCAACAACTTGCCCACTACTGATGTAAGACTCACTGGTCTATAATTTCCTAGGTTTTCTCTACTCCCTTTCTTGAACAAGTAAACAACATTGACAACCTTCCAATCCTCTGGTGCTTCTGCTGTCCCTACTGATGATGCAAAGATCATCACCAGAGGTTCAGCAATCTCGTCCCTTGCTTTCCACAATAGCCTGGAGTATACCTCGTCTGGACCCGGAAACTTATCTAACTTAATGCTTTTCCAAAACTCCAGCATGTCCTCTTTCTTAATGTCTATACGCTCAAGGATTTCAGTTCACTGTCAGCCATCCCCATAATTGCCAAGGTCCTCTACGCTGGTGAATACTGAAGAAAGTATTCATTAAGTACTTTTGCTACCTCTTCCAACTCCATGCACACGTTTCAAATATCACATCTGATTGGTCCTATTCTCACATGGCTCATCCTCTTGCTCTTCACATACTTGTAGAAGACTTGGCATTATCCTTAATCCTGCTCACAATGACCCCTTCTAGCTCTCCTACTTTCATTCTTAGCTTCTTTCTTGGCAATCTTGTAATTTTGTAGATCTCCAACAGTACCTAGTTTTTTGAACCTTTTGTAAACTTCTCTTTTCTTCTTAACTAGAATTCTAAATCCTTTATTCACCATGGTTCTTTTACCCTAGCATCCTTTCCCTGCCTCAATGGAATATACCTATGCAGAAAACCATGCAAATGTTCCATGAACCTTTGCAACATTCCTGCCGCACCTTTCCCTGAGAACATCTGCTTCCAATTTATGTTCCCAAGTTCCTACCTTATAGCATCATATTTCCCCCTACCCCAATTAAATGTTTTCCCTCTCTGCTCCTATCCCTCTCCGGCACAGTGATAAAGGAGATAGAGTTGTGATCACTACCTCCAAAATGCTCTCCCACCTAGAGATCTGACACCTGACGAGGTTCATTTCCCAATACTAGATCAAGTACAGCCTCTCCTCTAGTTGGCATATTTACATATTGCATCAGGAAATCTTCCTGAACACTCCTAACAAATTCTAGCCCTTTGCTTGAAGGAGAAGTCAGTTAATATTAGGAAAATTAAAACCATCCATTACAACAACGCTATTATTATTGCACCATTCAAGAATCTGCCTCCCTATCTGCTCCTCGACATCTCTGTTACTATTGGGGTGGAGGGTCTATAAAAACAACTCAATAGAGTTATTGTCTCCTTCCTGTTTCTGGCTTCCACCCACTCTGACTCAGTAGACAATGCCACCATGACTTCCTCCTTTTCTGCAGCTGTGATACTATTCTGGATTAGTAAAGCCGCTCCCCCACCTCTTCCTCCTGTCCTTTTTGAAACATCTAAAGCCCAGCACACTCAGCACCCATTCCCGTCCCTAAGACATCCAAGTCTCTGCAATGGCCACAATGTCATAGTTGCACGTATTGATCCGCACTTTAAGTTCATCCACCTTGTTTATGATACTCCTTGCATTAAAATAGACATATCTCAAACTATCTGGCTGAGTGCATTTTTGCTCAATCACTCACCTAATCTTCCTCATAGTCTCCCTACAAGCTGTCTCTTCTTCTGCACCAATCACCCCAACCTTTGCCTCTTCATTTCGGTTACAATCCCCCTGCAAATCTAGTTTAAACCCTCCCTAATAGCAGTAGCAAATCTCCCTTCCGGGATATTGGTTCCCCTCCAGTTCAGGTGCAACCTGTCACACTTGTACAAATCACTCCGCCCCCAGAAAATGTTCCAATGATCCACAAATTTGAAATCCTGCCCTCTGCACCATCTCCTCCACCACTCATTCGTCTGTGCTATCCTCCTGCTCTGACCTTCCCTAGCTCATTACACCAGGAGTAATCTGGAGATTATCACCTTGGAGGTCCTGGTCTTTAGCCTCCTTCCTAACTCTCTAAACTTACTGTACAGGATCTCTATCCCTCTCCTGCCTATGTCATTGGTACCAATATGTACCACAACCTCTGACTGCTCATCCTCCCCTTCAAGAATATTTTGCAACCGCTCAGAGACCTCCTGGACTCTAGCATCTAGGTGGTGACACACTATCCTGGCATCTCTTTTGCTGCCACAGAATCTCCTATCTGTCCCCCATGACTATTGCTCTGCCTGACTTCACCTACTCTTCTGAGGTTCAGAGCCGACCACAGTGCTATTGGTCTGGCTGCTGCTACCTTGCCCAGATAGATCATCCCCTCTCATCAGTATCCAAAGGGGTATACCTGTTGATGAGGGGAGGGGCCACAGGGAGACCCTGCACTGATTCTTTCTCCCTTTACCATTGCCAGATTATTGTTAGTCATGTGATGTTAGGACTTGGATGTCCATTGCAAGTAGGGAAAGATTGATCTGAATCTGTATGCCAGAGGGAAGAAGCAGTCATTGGCTGATCCTAGAAAGTTGTCAAGGACTGATATTAGAAGGAATTGTAAAGGAAATGAACTTTTCAGTTTGCATTCAAGTGGTGGGGCCAACCGCTATACAGACATCACAGAACACTGAGTCATGCCAGCACTTAAAAGAGTAAAAGGGAAAATTCTGGAAGTGGATAAAAAAGGGAATAATACTGGGCCATGGGAATGGGAGTGGCCATGAATAAGGGAGCCTCTATCCTAAAATGAGCTGGAGATGTAGAAAAGTAACAGCGTCAGAAAAGGGCAGGAGCAATAGTCTATCAAGTAGATGGAGAAGAATGATTAGGTCGCTTAGGATAAATGAGTGGATCAGTGCATGATGCTATAACAGTCGTCTAATCTAATCCAGTTGTTATTCCCACTCTTTATCTGACACCATGTTTCAAAGATATCTGTAAATCTATTTACCAATTGAAAAGCAAAAAGAAATCTGCAAAGATGAGTGAACAGCGTTAAAAACAAATGATTCTGGAAATACTCTGCAGTTCAAGAAACATCTGTAGAAAGAAAATGAATTAACATTGCAAGTATATTGTCATTGTTAAGCACATAAGTATGTTGAGGTACAGGAACAATAAAAAACTTGCTTGTAGCAAAATCACCGGCACAGAGGTTCAGCAACATAGAAGACATAAAATAAACATATTTTATACAAGACAGCAAAGTGGAAAAGAAAGACATAACTGCAGATAAGAGTTCTTAGTAGTGTAAGAGGTGATCTGAAGTGTTCACTTGTTGAGGCACGATTAAGGTTGAGCACATTGATTCAGGAACCTTATGGTTGTAGGAAAGTAGCTGTTGCTGGATTTGGCAGTTTGGGACTTCAGGCATCTGTACCTGTTGACTGATGGTAACAGCAAGAAAAGGGCAGGATGCAAATGGTGTGGGTGCTTAATGATAGATGTCATATTCTTGAGGCAGTGCTTCCTGCAAATGGCATCAATGATAAGGAGGGCTATGCCCACGATGGAGCAGACTGTCTGATAGCTTCTTTTGTTCCATGTGATGGAGTTGCTGAATGTGGCTGTGGTGCAATCGGTCAGAATACTTCCAATAGCTCAATTTGTTTGAGTTTGTGATATCATGCAAAATCTCCTTAGTCTTCTAAGGAAGTAGAGGCATTGGTGCACCTTTTTCATGATTACATCTATATGTTCCAGGAATAGATAATCTGAGATGTTAATGCCAAGGAATTTGTTTACTCTCTCTACATTTGATCCACCATTGAGCACCGGCACATGGTCTTCTCACTTCCCCTTTCTTAAGACAATAATTAGCTCGTAGGTTTTGTTAATGCTGAGTGTGAAGCTGTTACTGTCCTTCATCACAGCAGGCCAGTTCTGACTCAGACTTGAAGGACTGATTCTCTGGAAGTGTTGTATCCATTGTATTGTCCTGGGGCAAAGAGAAGTGCCAGATTGTAAGATGTGTTGCTGTTCCTTGAGAATCCCTTGGTATTCATTGGAACAGCATTGGAGTTCAAAGATAAAGAAGCTGGAATGGGTGTAGGATGGAGAAGTAAAATACCAGATACTTGGAGCTATATAGAAGGCTTCAGCAAAGTTGTCACCCAATCTTTATTAAAGTTATATTTAAATGTTTTCAAGTGCCTTTGGTTATTGGAGTCATCTAAAACAACTGAGAGAATAATGATCTCTCAAAAGGTCATCAATTGATCTGAGGGCAATGTCTGAGAATTGACATTAAGGAATCCAGATCTCCAGGTCAGCAGGTCTCATGGAGCCCTGGAAGGTAAGTGCCACTTGCAAAATTCTGGAGAGGGAGATGACTGTGGTGTTGAGTACAATTTGGCTCATTATGTTTTACTTGTTTTGTGGATAGATAATTTTGCTTATTTCTATTTTGTCAAATACGATGATTAATCAAAAAGTTGTAAAATAACTCTGCCAATGTTTTCTGTTAGTTCACAGCAAATCTATATTCTGGAGTGTGAGTTGATACCACCTACATGTACAGGCCATGCTCTTTTCTTCCTGTGGTCTTCAGGTAGAAGTTACAGGTGCCTCAGAACTTGCATCACCAGGTTCAGGAACAATTAATAACCCTCAACCATCTCTTGAACAAAAGGGGATAACTACCCTCATCTATTGAGATGTTCCCACAACAAATGATCTTACTTTAAAGACTCTTTTTCTTGTTATTTCATGGTCTCATTATTTACTGCTATTTATTTTTTGCAGTTTCCTGTCTTCTACGCTCTTGCTCTTTCATCGACCCTGTTTATATTTACTGTCCTGTAGATTTGCTGAGTACGCCCACAGGAAAAAGAATCTCAGGGTTGTTTGTGATGACATATACATGCTCTGATAATAAAACTTACTTTGAACTTTGAGGAGCTTAGGGAAGAAAACTGGATAGGGTGTCATCACTGGGATGACTGCATGAGTGAATAATTGGCTGCAGATTTAAAATGGAGCTCGAGCTTCTAGTTATCTCAGTGTGCAAAGTTTAGCACGGAACAACATAAGATACAAGAATGGGGTGATTTACAAAGGTCAAAGTTCAAAGTACGTTTATTATCAAAGTACACATATGTCACCATATACAACTTTGAGGTTTGTTTTCTTGCAGGCATTCTCCATAATAGAATAATAATCATAATGGAATCAGAAAAAGCCCACACCAGTTTGAGTGTTCAACCAGTGAGCAAAAGGCAACAAACTGAGCAACTACAAAAGAAAAAAAGAAATATTAATAATAAATAAATAAACAATAAATATTGAGAAAATGAGACGAAGAGTCCTTGAAAGTGAGTCCATAGATTCAGCGATAGGGCAAGTGAAGCAGAGAGAAGTTACCCATTTGGTTCAAGAGCCTGTTGGTTGAGGGGTAATAACTGTTCCTGAACCTAATAGTGGAGTCCTGAATCTCTTGTAACTTCTCCCTGATGGCAGCAGTGAGAAGAGAGCATGACCTGGGTGGGGGGGGGGGGGTCACTAATAATGGATGCTGCTTTCCTGTGATAACGCTTCATGAAAAAGTGCTCAATGGTGGGGAAGGCTTTACACATGTAGAACTGTGAGTATCCTCTACTTTTTGTAGGATTTTCTGTTCAAGGGCATTGGTGTTTTCATACCAGGCTGTGAAGTAGCCAATTTAATTATGAAGACAATGGGAAAATTATCCCTCTTTTGTTTCTTGATCTCATTACTGGAGATTCACTGTTATCTGGCCCTGCCATTTTGATCTAGCTCATGTCATCATTATCCTGGTCCAACACTATTTGCCTTTATTGGAATTTTTCTCCCATCTCACGTCTATCTCATTAAGGTTTAGGTTTATGAATATGCTAAAGGTTTGTGGGGCTGGTAGCCAAGGTTGGTGGTGTTATTGCTTATGGTTGGTGTTGTGGGGTGGGTTGTAGGGAATGAGTGTTCAGTTTTGTGGCGGTTTGGGTTAGGGATAAGGGTAGGGTTGGGTTGGGATGGGATGGATGTGAGAGGCTGGAAGAGTGAGGGGAGTGGAGGTTAGGTTAATTGTTAGGTTTGGGGGATGGAGATAAGGGGTTGGAAGGTGAGAGGATTATCGAGCATCCAAGCAGACTTCCTGTAACTTAAGGAAAAACTATCATGAACTCAATCATGTTTTTTTTTACAAATGTATGGAACATCTCAGGTCTGTTATGGAACAAGGAGACTTTAGCTGCCTTTAATTTGTTCTTTAGTTGCACTTTGTGGTTTAGCTGATTTTTACCTGCAGTAGACAATATGGGTAATTATTGATGTCATTTGATTACTGAGGTTAAAAAGAGCAAATCTGAAGGTAGGAAATGAAGACTAAACTTCACTGCTAAGCAAATTTGAAGATAAATTGTTTATGCATAACTGGAATTGAACACAAATAATCAGTGTTGTACTTAAAGCAAGTACATGAAAAAGAACTTACCATACAACAAAAATTTGCATATATTCATTTAACATACTGTCAGATATTTATACCATTGCCATATCTCACCCAGCCCCATCAGTCATTTCATCTATTTAATATGTAATCTCTGTTGAAATCAGTGCCCACTAAGTTCTATTTTTTTTTACTTGTCATTCCCTACCCAACAGCATAGTGGACGTACTCTCATCAGAAAGGAGTGCAACAGTTCAAAAAGGCTGTTGTATTTATTGGGGGTTATTAGATACAGGCTGTAAATACTGGGTTGTCTGCTGTTATTTCATACATAAATTCCAGCCACACAAGTGCCAGGCAATGACCATCTCCAACAAGAGAGGCTCTAACCATCGTCCCTTGACATTCAATGGCATCACCATTACGGAATCCCTTACTATCAGCATCCTGGGGGTTATCACTGACAGCAAACTGAACTGGTCTAGTCATATAAACACCATGGTTACCAAAGAAGGTCAAAGGCTAGGAATCCTGTGGCGTGTACCTCAGCTCCTGACTTTCCAGACCCTGTCCACCATCTTCAAGACTCAGGTCAGGAGTGTAATGGAATACTCGCCACTCGCCTGAATGAGTGCAGTTCCATCAACACTCAAGAAATTTAACACCATCAAATACAAGGCAGCCCACTTAATTGGTACCCCTTCTACAAGCATCCAATCCTTCCATCATCAACGAACAGTTTCAGCAGTTTGTGTACTATCTAAAAGACACACTGCAACAACACACCGACATTATGAAGGCAGCTTCTTCCACGACTACTTTCATCTAGAAGGACGAGAACAACAGACATCTGGGAACACCACGACTTGGAAATTCCCCTCCAAGTCACTCACCACCCTGACTTGGAAACATATCGCCATTCCTTTATTGTCACTGGGTCAAAATCATGGGATTCCCTCCCTAACAGCACTGTGGGTGTACCTACACCTTGGAGACTGCAGTGGTTCAAGAAAGCAGATCATCATCTTCTCAAGGGATACTAGGGATGGGTAAAAAATGCTGGGTTTGGCGATGCCCACATCCCGAAAATGAACAAGCAAACAAACAAACAAATAAGTAGGGTGTCCACAGTCTGCATTCCACAACACAAGCAAACAAATGTGGATGTCTAAGACAAGTTGGAGATCAGGTGATGGCACTGAACAGCTGCACTGCCTCTGGCTCACCAATGGACTGACAGAGGCAAGATATTGCAACTTATTTTGGAAGGGAGTTGTCATTTCTGTGGTTTGTTTATCTTATTTCATTTTAACTTTTTAATTATTGAATAGCATTTTAATTATTATATTGATTTTCTTAAATTATTTTACCAACTTTTGTTGTAAAATATTATTGGAAGTCTCCGACCAATACCCAAAGTCTGTTCAAAATATAGAATCTGTTTTTCTTGATGGTGCACCTAACTGATACCAATGGAGAGTTTCGCTGTTCATCTGTTTTTGACCTGTCTTCATTCAGAAACATGGACAAGTGTGGGCACAAGCAACAGGGTCAGACAATAGGCCAAATCCAGGACAAATTGACAACTCTAAAACACAGATTTTAATATTAGAGTCATAGAGTCATAGAAAGCAGGCCCTTCAGACCATCTCATCCATGCCAAACCATTTAAACTGCCTACTCCCTTTGATCTGCATGTGGACCATAATCCAGCATACCTCTCCCATTCATGTACCTATCCAAGCTTCTCTTGAATAATATGTGGGGATCCTCCGATATCCAGGCAATCTTTCTTCTCTTTTCTTTCTTTTTTTTTCTTTTTCTTTAGATAAGGGCTAAGGGGGAGAGGGTTAAGGGGAGGGGGGAGGGTTAGTATCACTTTTCTTACTATTTTATTATTACATTTATTCTTGTAATTTCTAAAATTCAATAAATAAATAAATAATATTAAAAAAACAAGCTTCTCTTGAATGTTGAAATCAAAATCACAACTACTACTTGTGCTGGCAGCTCATTCCACACTCTCACAACCCTCTGAATGTAAGTTTCCCCTCACGTACCCCTTAAACATTTCACCTTTCACACTTAATCCATGACCACCAGTTGTAGTTTCACTCAGCCTTAGTGAAAAACACCTGCCTAAATTTACCCTATCTATACCCCACATAATATTGCATACTTCTGTCAAATCTCTCCTCAATCTTTTACATTTTAGAGAGTTAAGTTCTAACCAATTCAATCTTTCCTTATAACTCAGGACCTCCAGTACTCACAACGTATTTGTAAATTTTCCCTGTACCCTTTCATTCTCATTTACATTTTAAGTATAAAACACTGTCTGGTTCAGAAATTGCACCATCTCAGATCGCAAGACCCTGCAGAGGATAATGAGGTCAGCTGAGAAGTTCATTGGGGTCTCTCTTCCCGCCATTATGGGCATTTACACTACACGCTGCATCCGCAAAGGAAACAGCATTATGAAGGACCCCATGCACCCCTCATACAATCTCTTCTCCCTCCTGCCTTCTGGGAAAAGGCACCAAAGCATTTGGGCTCTCACGACCAGACTATGTAACAGTTTCTTCCCCCAAGCTATCAGACTCCTCAATACTCAGAGCCTGGACTGACACCTTACTGCCCTATTGTCTTGTTTATTATTTATTGTAATGCTTGCACCATTTTGTGCACTTTATGCAGTCCTGGGTAGGTCTGTAGTCTAGTGTATTTTTTTTCTGTGTTGTTTTTTACGTAGTTCAGTCTAGTTTTTGTACTGTGTCATGTAACATCATGGTCCTGAAAAAATCGTCTCATTTTTACCATGTACTGTACCAGCAGTTATGGTCGAAATGACAATAAAACTGACTTGATTTGACTTAACTTGAGGTGACCAAAACTGCACACAAGACTCCAAATTAGGCCTCACCAATGTCTTATACAACTTTGACATAACATCCCATCTCCTGTACTCAGTAATATGATCGATGAAGGCCAAGGTGCCAAAAGCTTTCTTTATGAATCTATCTACCTGTGACAGTACTTTCAGTGAATTATGGACCTTCATTCCCAGATCCCTTTGTTCTACCACACTCCTCAATGCCCTATCACAGCCCTGGAGATCCTGTTCTTTAACTTAGCACCTAACCCTCAGAACTCAACCTTTGCAGAAATTCATCCCTCTTCCTACCTGTTTCATTGGTACCATATGGACCACAACTTTTGGCAGCTTACCCTCCCACATAAGAATGCTGAAGATTAATTAAACATTAATTATATGGAAATAATTTAAGGGCATTTACTGATGATTGTAATGTTCAACTCCACTGGCAGTTCCTCAAAAATGAACTTATTCATGGCAGAATAGAACAATTCGGCCTGAATAAAGCATGTTACCTGGACTACATTCAGTTTCATGCTCATAATTGCTAAGTGATACTTACATGACCAAAGTGCCACTCTTAATCATTGCTAGAAAAATACAACAAAACCGTCTCCACTTGACATTCAATATTACTACTATTAGTTTTTCATTTACTAATAATATTGCAAAAGTTTCAGCAGATAGTAGACCTGGAGCAGAAATATAAATATTGTGGAAAAGGAGCAGATCAGAAGTTGAATATTTTGCACCTTGCAATACTGTAAAACATCTAGATCAGGGGTTCATAATTTGGACCCCTGGGCTAATTGTAGGGTCCATGGGATGAAAATGGTTGTGAACACCAGATCTAGTCCATATGAGATGTGAATGAAAAGGCTCTGGATGGATGTAACTAAACTTTTACTTAAAAATGAGGCAAGTTTATTTGGCTTCCCCACTACCAGATAAAATATCTACACTCACTGCCACTCTCATGCAGTGAAAGCAATGACTATTATCTACAGAGTACAGGGCAACAAAGTACGCCAATTTTTTTTGGCAGTACACTCCAAACCCTCAACAACCGTCTGGAAGAGTTGTAAGAATTGGAATAGCCTCCCCTCCAAATCACACACCATCACAGTATGAATTTACCCACATAACCAAGTCAAAATGCCAGCATTGCCCACCTGATTAAATTGTAGAGCTATCTTCTCTCATGGACTGCAACAGGTAAAGAGAAATGTTTAACAGCCTCTCAAAGATAGGTAGAAACAAACAATAAATGGTGATCTCTCTGCTTCTTAAAAACTTAACCTAATAACAAAAACACTCACTTTTACTAGTTAGGTAGGGTAATGCAACTGAGAGAAACGTACCTAATTCACAATCACTGAAATTGGGTTGGGGCTTCAATTTAAGAGATTGGTTTGACATGATGATGTTATTATGTAAAGATTTTTAGCCCGTTTTTGTGTGTAGGTTTTGGAGTTCAATAAAACATGTTACTTATTTTTTTAAGCATACATAAAATACCTCACTTCACTTTATTTGCGAAAACCTACATTGGTGACCCCGATGCTCTAGGACAATTCCAGAGTTATTGAATATGCACAAGCTGAGCCCAGTTCACTTTGTGAGAAATCACCACCTGGACATAACAAATACCAATAGCAGAAAACTCATCTTTTATGGACTTTTGGACTGTTGAAGTCTGAGTGCACCAAACAGTTGCTCTCCTTACCCAGTCTCAGCGATGCTAGGCCTCTGGAGCTAATGGACCACATGCGGTCTCTCCTGGGAGCTTGCAGCTTCGAAAGTGACAGTGCATCGGGACATCAGAGATCTGTAAACACTGTTGGTTCCAGCTGCCAGTTCTGTCTACTGTTCATTACAGACACCCATTCAAGGCAATGCTTCTTGTGTGACACTGGTGCTCAAGTGAGAGTGCTGCCAGCATAGCCAATTGATGAGAAGACAAACAGTGACAAAACCTCACTGGAGGCCGCCAACCGCAGCTGGATCCAGACTTACGGGATATGGCGGGTGACACTCTGCTTCAGTGAGTGACTTTACACATGGGACTTGCTCCTGGCTAAAGTGGCTAGACCTCTGCTCGGTGCAGATTTCCTGTGTGCCAAAGGGCTGTTAGCTGGTTTAAGAACTGCTAGCTTGTGGATTTCAAGGAATTTGATTCATTTTGCTGCCCCTTCAATAATTTCCCCACAACAACTCTGCCAAGTGCATGTACTATCGCATGTGAGTTTACTCAACTTCTGGGTGAATTCCCAGACCTCACTAAGCCAACAATCTCCATTACAGTTGCAAAACATGGGGTTGAGCACTGCATTCGTACAACTCTCCGACCAATCCATGCCTGTGTTTGTAGACACTACCCAGAAAAGCCAACAACTGCAAAGGCTGAGCTCGCCAACTTTCCATGTTGTATGCTGGTCGAATAGCCCCTGGGCTTCATTTCTTCATATGGTCCCTAAGACCAATGGTGCTTGGAGCACATGTGGCAATTAGCTATGTCTTAAAGAGACCACCACCCCGGACTGTTACTCTGTCCCAGACATCCAAGACTTCCCAGCACATTTCACTGGAAAGCTAATTTTTCCAAAGCTGATCTAATTAGGGTACCATCAGGTACCAGTGTGCTTGGAGGACATTCCCAAAACAGCTGTGAAAACCCTGTTAGGCCTATTTGAGTTTCTACTCTTCCTGTTGGTACTGAAACATGCAACACAGACTTTCCAATGGCTGATGGACTCTGTATTAAAAGACAGATTTTCTTTTTGTTTACCTGGATGTCATACTTGTCGCCAATGTGTCCATATCCGAACACATATCTCATCTCAGCATACTTTTCGA
The DNA here is from genome assembly GCF_048418815.1 of Hemitrygon akajei. Taxonomy (NCBI): domain Eukaryota; kingdom Metazoa; phylum Chordata; class Chondrichthyes; order Myliobatiformes; family Dasyatidae; genus Hemitrygon; species Hemitrygon akajei. Next base: position 149,330,669 of record NC_133126.1, on the reverse strand, counting down.
GTGCTTAAGCCAACACAAGTTGATTAGAAACCCTGTCAAATGCCAATTTGGGTTGTCAACCATTGACTTTCTCAGTCATCGCATCTCTACAGAAGGTGCCAAAACCCTCCTTCCAAAAGTAGCTGCTACTATGGATTTCCACTGCCCTGCATTACTAAAAATCTGCAGGCATTTTTAGGCATGGTAAGTTTCTATCACTGCTCCATTCCACAAGCTGCTCAACTTTTGCAGCCCCTGTATAGAGCACTTAAAGGCAATACTCCTAATCAAGTGCTTGACTGGTCAGCAGACATAAACAGAGCACTTGATGACACTAAACGAGCTCTTTCTAATGTGACCCTACTGGCATGTGCTCCCCACCCATAGCCATCACCACTGACGCTTCACAAACAGAGGTGTGCCGCATCCGCTCGCCTTCTTCAGCCGGTAGCTCCATTTCCCCTGAAAGAAAGTACAGCACATTTGACCGTGAGCTTCTCGGTCTCTATCTGGATGTCCACCATTTTTGTTTACTTCCAGAGGGTCTCCATTCCACAGCATTTGTTGACCACAACTCCTCGTTCATGCATTGGCCAAAGTATCAGACACTTGACCTGCAAGGCAGCAAAGTTACCTGGCCTACATATACAAGTTTACAACTGATATACAACATAACAAGGGGCAAAATAAAGCTGTGGCTGACTACCTCTTATGGCCAGCCATTGAAGCCTTCTACATAGTAGTTGACTACCCTCATACCCTTGGCCTGTTGTGACTGGAAACTGTAGATGGACTGATTTTGACTCTGTAGATGTCCTCTTGCATCCAGGCGAGAAGGCCTGACAGAAACTGGTTCCACTGAAGCTTGTTTGGCATGGCCTCAGAAAGGACGTACGTCGTTGGATTGCAGCCTGTGCGGAGGGCCAGCGGGTAAGAATAACTGTCATGTCCAGGCACTATTGGCACCTTTTAAGGTCCCTGAGCGATGGTTTGACAATGTCAAGGTGGACCTTGTTGGTTTGCTTTCCCCACACGCCCCCCCCCCATGATTTCACACACCACCTCACCATGGTGAACTGCAGCACCAGGTAACTAGAGGGGTCGTCCCTCTGGCATTGACGATGGCTACAAGTGTGGCTCTGGAGTTCATCAGCTCTGATATTTCCTCTGAACATGGTCCCCAATTCATTTCAGACCATTGGGCTGTAATGGCCCAGAACCTTGGCATTATGCCACATCACACAACGATGCATCACCCGCAACCCAATGGCCTATGTGAGTGGTTTCACCACTTCTTAAAGGGTGCTCTGAGAACTTTCCCTGACTGATGAGTGTTGGCATGATCATCTCCCATGAGTCCTGCTGGAATTCAGAACTACTCCAAAAGAGAACCTGCAGGGGTCCGTAGTAAAATCGGTATATGGGTAGCCATTACAAGTGCCAGGTGATTTCATTCCTGATGCCATGACCACCTGGTCGGCTTCTAAACAGTGCTCCCCCCTCCTCAGTAAATTCAATTCCCTTTTACCTATCCCTACCTCCCATTATGGCGTACAGTACACCTGGGTTCCTGTTGACCTCATTTCTTTCTGTCTGCACACCAATTTCCCCTTAGGCCCCCTTACAATATCCCATTCTATGTTTTGGAATGGAAAGAAAGGACTTTTATCAGAGGTAAGAGGGGGAGACCTAAGTGTATTTCAGTACATCGGCTTAAACCGGCCCACCAAGATCTGGAGTATTCCTCTGCCGTGACCCAGGCATCACAAAATGACCATGAGTGGATGAGACTGAGGTACCAATGGAACACAGGACCGGAGCCTGGTGGCTTGTCTGAGCTCCAGACAGGCTCGTACTGCTGTTTTTTGTTAATTCTGGGGTGGGGGTGGGGTGTAGGATAAAGTAATTGGGAAAAATGTACCTAATTCACAACCACTGACGTTGAATTGAGGTTTCACTTTAAGAGGCTGGTTTGACATGAGGACATTATTACGTAAAGATTTTTAGCCCACTTTTGTGTATAGGTTTTGGAAATCAATAAAATGTGTTACAGGTTTCATTACACATAAGACGCCTCACTTTGTTTTATTTGCAAAAACCTACAACTGCACTCCAGAAGAACTATAGTGTTGATGTTTCAAATCCAAACATTATAAAGTGCTCTGTCATGACAGCAGTGCAGCGATACTCAACTAGTGGTGATGCTGGTGATTTATTTAACCTGGCCACAGTCTGCAGGTTCTCTGATACATGACATAGCACTCATCTGTCTATCTAATCCAACACTGCTCTAGTTTTTCTTAGAGCAGTTGATTGCAGTTTATAAAAATAAAGAAGTTTAAAACTTCAACATATAGGAAGTATTCCCATCTCGCATCTACTGGAGCAATGATTTTTCAGGATTCAGTTTATATTCCTCAGCACTTGAGATTCTGCTCCACAGTTTCTTGAAAGCAAGTTCACTGAGCATCAGCTTGGCAATTCCCTTTCTTTTGTTCTGAATACAGTATAGCCTCAAGAAAACTGCCACCCACCATTATTATCATATGGACAGACAATGTTGCTGTACCATCACCACCATGCCTCAAATTATCAGAGGTATGGCTCATATATTTGATGTGAAGAATTGCATGGAAATGTCTGAAGTAATTCCTTTATTCTCCTTCTCTGGATGTTTAAATCCACATCTACGACTCACCTCAATAATGTAGGAATATTTTTGCAGCAGAATACTAAACTTTAATTTGAATTTTTATCCAATACCATGTCACTTTGACCACACTTAAACATATTTAATGATTATTTAAGGAAAATGTATATTATTTAAATAAAAAAATGAATATGTTTATTATCTTTATTTACTGTCTGTGCATTTTTTTCTTCAAGAAGCCAAATATTTCTTTTTGTTGTTGACCGTTGTAATGAACAGGTATACCACTGAGCTCCTGTGTTATACCTTCACTAAGCTGACACTTCATTTTTAAGAATGATTTGTGCTGCTCCCAACATGTCGTTCAACATCCCTTCATCAACCAGGAACTATCCACTGACTTGATGGTAATGGTAGAACGGGAATCAGGTTTTATAAGAAGAACTGCAAAGAAATAGATTGGAGTCAAGATTCAACTCATACACTAAACACATCACATTTTAAATCTTTGTCATCTTTAGATGACTACTGTTAAATTAATTGTGACTGTCCTTTATACATATGCATGTATAGCTAGATCAGTGTTTGGGCAGATAGTAGGCTGAGGGTGCTCAGGAAATATTGCACGATGGCCATCTGAACAGCAGAGAAGGATCCTAACTTTATTATTGATGAGGCATTTTTTACTTGCAATCCAAAGGATATAATCTAGAAAGCTGGGCAGGACTGATACGATCAAGATAGTCAACAGCACATTGGATGTACTGTTGATAAATGATGCTGACACTTGGGCACATACTTAGAAGCTGCAAAAGAAACTCAGAAGCACCTACTTGAATTTATCATGGAAATCCTTATATGTCACCTGGATTGTTCATATCCCCAATGAGATACTGCAGAGAGACTTAGACACAATAAGGTGCAGTTTTAAAGCAGAGTTTTTCTGTCCTAGAAATAATAAACCACAGTTTAAGTTATTATTCTAAGAATAATATTCAACAAGTAGAAGATACTGAGATTCGCTGATAAGAATGAATATTTTTGGGATGAATGAAGGCGTGTGAAGGACAATTACAAGATCTTGGACATTAAATAATGATGCTGATGATGAAGCAGCAGCATGCTGTGAAGGCTTCTTTGATTAAAATTTGTTCCAAAGTGCTTGTTCTTTAATTGCTGAGTTTGGTCATCATTGAACAAGGCTTACTAATTCAGCCATCATCCACTAAGTCAACACTAGATAAGAGCCAATTTTTCAAAGATAAGAATGATGAAAACTTTGACAATAATTCAGTGCTTTATGAATAACAATATCATGAATCAAATTGTTCCACATGCCGAGCCACCTTGGAATTTAATCATGACATAACTGTACCATTGCAATATCATTTACATGAAATGTCCTTCTAATTGGTGAATAAGACTTTATGCTATTGCAATTCAATTTTCTGACTTTTGTAACGAGCAGCTATAACATTGCAATCATATATGAACAATTACATGTCTTACAAAAGCATTTTCTACATTTAAAGACTTATTACAGGCAGATTAGTACAAAAATAAATATTTTTAATTATGGCATATTTAAATTGTCCTTATAGCCAGGGCAGATTGTTGTATTATTTTTTTAATTTATTATTGAAAAAGCAAGGATATGCTTAATTCAATAGCTCAAAGAGGCTGATAGCAGAGAACATCTACGTTAGTTAATCTGTTACAACACATACAAAATGCTGGAGGAACTCAACAAGTAGGGTTACGTCTATGGGGTGGAGAGAAAGAAGGGGAAAGGACCCTCCTTCCAGTCCTGATGAAGGATCTTGGCCTGAAACATTGGCTGTTTATTCCACTCCACGACGCTGCCAGACCTGCTGAGTTCCTCCGGCATCTTGTGGCATTGCTTAAGACTTCAGTATGTGCAGAATAATTACATAAATAGAAGAAAGGAAGATATGTTAATCATGGTCAAGCCCCTTCTGCTGTATTGTGTTCAACTGTGAACCACTCACTTTAGGAGGAACTTGGAAAAGCTGGAGAGAAGATTTCCACACAGACATTCTCTGCTAAAGGAGGTTGTCAGGGACACCTTACTGAATCTATTACAGAAGGAAGTAAATGAACTTTTACACAAAAGGCATCAAAGGGCATGAGGAAAAATGGGCAGAAATGGTCTAGAGTTGCAGGACAGACAAGATTGTATTGAATGGTGATCAGGCTTTTGACAAAGACCCATATGGTGGGCCGGTCTTGAAGATTAGATTGCATGGGATACAGGAGGAGCTAGCCAAATGGATAAAGAATTGGCTTGGTGAATGGAGTCAGAGGGTGGTAGTAAAAGGTTATTTTTCAGATTGAAGACTTGTGACCAGAGTCATGTCATAGGGATAAACACTGGATCCTCTGGGTTGTTTGTTAATGATTTGTTGAGAATATACAGTAGGTAGAATGATTAGTAAATTTGCAGATGGCACCAGAATTGCTGGTAGGCTGCACAATGAAGAAAGTTATTTAAGGTTACTACAGGATATAGATCAACTGGGAAAATGGCCAAAGGAAAAGCAGATTGGAAGTTAACTCAGACAGCTGCAAAGTGATTCATCTTGGGAAATTAAACCAGGGAAAGACATACTTAGTGAATGATAGGGCCCTGGGGAGAATTGTTCAACAGAAAGACAGAGTCATACAAGAGTATTGTTACCTGGAAGTGGCAACACAAGTGGACAAGCTGATGAAGATATCATAAGGTATACTTTCCTTCACGGGTTGAACATTGAATATAAAAGATGAAATGTCATATTACAGCTGTACAAGACTACACCTAGAATATTGTGTTAAGTCCTAGTTGTCCTACTATAGGAAGGATATGATAGAGAAGGTGCAGAAAAGATTCACAGGCATTTTGCCAGGACTGGGGGTTTTAATTTATAAGCAGAAATGAGATAGTCTGGGGCTGTTTTCACTAAAGTAAAGAAGGCCGAGGACTGGCTGTTTAGAGGTTTATAACAACATGAGGGGCAGAGAAAAGATAGATGCTCATAGTCCTTTCCCCAGGGTAGGGAGGGGGGTATAAAACTAGAGGGCAGAGGTTCAAGTGGGAATGATTTAAAAGGGACTTGAGGACAACCTTTTCCACACAGAATGTGGTAGGTATGTGGAAGAAGTTGTCAGAGGAAGTGGTAGAAGCATGTGAATTACAACATTTTGGACAGGTATTATAGATAGGAAAGGCTTGGAGGAATATGGGCCAAATAGAGGGAAGTGGGTCTAGCTCAATAAAGTGCCTTAGCTGTCATGAATGTTGGTCATGTTGTATGGCTCTATGATACATATTTTCTATCTTTCTATTGTTTACCGGATTGATGTCAGAAAAGAAAATCAGTTGTATATCAAGACAAAAGAGACTGAAATATGAGTTGGTGGAAGAAAATACATTAATAACAGTTATATCAGAGTCAGATAAAAAAAATAAAAATGATTGGGAGAAAGGATAGGAGAATGGGATTATATCTCATACATAGTGTAGATCCAACACAAGAAATATAGACATAAAGGCCTCCACCTTCCATCTCCACAGCATCACTTTCTGCATCCCTAAATTAGAATTAATTTTTGCTATTACAGAGCTATTTATCAGCAATCAAAGTTCCATTCCTGCTGCTGTCTTAAGGAGTTTACACATACTCCCTCTGACTGTGTGGCTTTCCTCTGTGTGCTCTGGTTTTCTCTCACATGGCAGAATCAGAATTAGAATCTGAATCAGGTTTATTATCACCAGCATGTATCATGAAATTTGATAACTTAGCAACAGCTGTTCAACGCAATGCATAATAACGTATAGAAGTAAAAAAAAGAAAAAAGAAATAATAATAAAAATAATAATAATAAATAAGTCAATCAATTATAGGATACATATAATGAATAGATTAAAAATCATGCAAAAACAGAAATAATATATATTCAAAAAGTGAGGTAGTGTTCATGGGTTCAATGTCCATTTAGGAATCAGATGGCAGAGGGGAAGAAGCTGTTCCTGAATCACTGAATGTGTGCCTTCAGGCTTCTGTACCTCCTCCCTGATGGTAACAGTGAGAAAAGGGCATGCCTTGGACACTGGGGTCACTAACCCTTATATACTGTTCAAGTCAAATTTGACCCATTTTGACATTTGACAGCAGTAAAAAAACACACTAAATGTCATTTTTGTAGCCAAAATTTGATGACATTTCCTAGTGACCCAAAATGTGCAACAATGAAAATATTTAAAAATTTTATACTTTTGTACAGGTGCTACAAATGTTTGTACATTGAGGCTGTTCTGGGTCAAATTTGACCCTTACCTATTGAAATGGATTTTAGATCTCTGAAACATTAATTAAGGATTAATCACCCATTGATTAATGTCAGATAGGTTATTTATACATTCTAAATTGATTTGTGGTTCAAAATTTGGTATAGACACTTGTTATGAGGGGATTCTTGGGCCGGGTCAAAATTGACCTGGACCATACTGTGAAGGTATAGAATATGAACAGGTTGCCTGGGGTAATAATGGACACTGCCTTTCTGAGACACCGCTCCTTGAAGATGTCCTGGGTCCTTTGTAGGCTAGTACCCAAGATGGAGCTGACTAAATTTACAACCCTCTGCACTCCATGGTACATCTACAGAAGTTTTGCAGTGTTTTTGTTGATATACCAATTCTCTTCAACTCCTAATGAAGTATAGACACATTATAGCCACATCGGTATGTTGGGACCAGGTTAGGTCCTCAGAGATCCTATCACCCAGGAACTTGAAACTGCTCACTCTGTCCACTTCTAATCCCTCTATGAGGATTAGTATGTGTTCCTTCATCTTACCCTCCTGAAGTCCACAATCAGCTCTTTCGTCTTACTGACATTGAGTGCAAGGTTGTTGCTGCGACACCACTCTTCTAGTTGGTATATCTTGCTCCTCTACGCCCTCTCATCTCCATCTGAGATTCTACCAACAATGGTTTTATCATCAGCAAGTTTATAGATGGTATTTGAGCTATGCCTAGCCACATGGTTATGGGTAGAAAGAGAGTAGAGTAGTGGGCTAAACACACACCCCTGAGTTGCACTAGTGTTGATCATCAGTGAGGAGGATATGTTATCACCAATCCACACAGATTGTGGTCTTCTGGCTAGGAAGCCGAGGATCCAGTTGCAGAGGGAGGTACAGAGGCCGAGGTTCTGCAACTCCTCAATTAGGATTGTGGGAATGATGGTGTTAAATGCTGAGCTATAGTCGATGAACAGCATAAATGTTTGTATTGTCCAGGTGGTCTAAAGCTGAGCGAAGAGCCATTGAGATTGCATCTGCTGTTGACCTACTGTGGCAATAGGCAAATTGCAATGGGTGCATGTCTGAGCTGAGGCAGGAGCTCAGTCTAGTCATAACCAACCTCTCTAAGTATTTCATTACTGTTGTTGTGAGTGCTACTGGGTGATAGTCATTAAGGCAGCTCACATTATTCTTCTTAGGCACTGGTATAATTGTTGCCTTTTTGAAGCAAGTAGGAACTTCTGTCCATAGCAGTGAGAGGCTAAAAATGTCCCTGAATACTCCCCCAGTTGGTTGGCACAGGTTTTCAGAGCTTTACCAGGTAATTCATCAGGGCCTTCCACCTTGCAAGGGTTCACCCTCTTTAAAGACAGCCTAACATCGGCCTCCGAGATGGAGATCACAAGGTTCCCAGGTATGTAAGCTGTGGTCATGCTATCTCAATGCTGGAAGCATGGTGACACTTTGGGCTGCCCCCAGCACATATCCAGACTATGTTGATCATCGGCATAAATGATGCATTTCATTCTACATTTTGATGTACATGGAACAAATAAAGCTAATCTTATTCTTTAATTATTACAGTATGAAGTGAACATTTATGAAAGGAGCAGCAAGATATGATTCAGAAAAGAAGCAAATAATTTTTGACAAATGCAAATTGAATGTAACATAAATTACTAAAAAAGTGAGAATAAATTGAGGATAATATATTTTCTGACCTTTATCCTTAAATGTAAGTTTGGAAGGTGATAGAGATGCATTTTAAGAGGCAGTGGTCCAGAGGTGTTTAAAAGGTGATATTGTTCTTGTATGAACACTTCAACACAGTGGAGAGATTCAGCTTTAGTCTAAAAAGCAATAAAAAGAAAAAAGCCACATCACACACATTATTAAGAAGCGAAGTTGCCACTTTTATTGCTAGGCAAGCATATAGTTCTTCTTGCATAGAGGAGGGCAGCAGGGGCAAATATTTCTTGTCAAACTTTAATGAGCTGACTCTGCGATGGATGTCACATTTGATGTTATGTATGTGTTCCTTCAAAAGGTATCTGATAAAGTAACATATGGTAAGATTGTTAGCAAATTGAAAATCACAGGGATAAAAGGGACGGTGGTAGTAGTGATGTTAAAGTTCATGCAATAGCAAACCTTGAGTTACTGATGCACAAAATCTTTGAAAGTTGAACTCTTTAGATATAGGATTCTGAGCCTTATAATTTGATGCCAGAGTATTGTGAACAGTTCTAAGCACCATACTTTAAGGGCTTAGGAGAGGATGCAGCGGAGATTGGTTATAGGGAAGAGAAAATCGAATTAGATGATAGACCGGGAAGCTGTGGTCATTCTGCTCAGATCAGATATGATTTGACAGGGGGTTTTTAAGGCCAAGAAGCAATTAGATAGAATGAATCTGTTTCCAATGAGTAGAGTTTGGTTCAAGAATTAGAAGGTACTGATCTCAGTTAGTTGATAATAGAAATAGTTGTAGGGCATGGGGGTCATATAGCACAGAAGAAGGTTCCTCTGCCCACCTTGTCCATGCTGACCATTTAAAACAAAGTGAACAATCAAGCTGCGTGCGACCAAATAAAAAAAACAAGTTAAGAACCATAAGGAGTCCATCTATACTAATCTCATTGACATCTTGACAAGTTTTTGGCTAATTATCTTGAGTGTAGTGAGGGATTGGAATCCACTGTCTAATGTTGAGGAGGGGCATCCTTTTTAGAATGGAGATAAGGAGGAACTTCTTTAGCCGGAGAGTGATGAAGTTGCCACAGGTGGCTGTGAAGGCAAAGTTTTTACATATATTTAAGGTAGAGGTTGATGGATTCTTGATTAGTCAGGGCATGAAGGGATATGGTGAGAAGGCAGGAGACTGGAGGTGAGAGGGAAATTGGATCAGTCATGATGGAATGGCAGAGCAGACTTGATGGACCGAGTGGCCTAATTCTGCTCCTATATCTTGTGCTCTAACAGAGTCAATGGTAATCTCTAAAAGAGAGCTACATAAATAATTGAAAGTTATAAATGACAGAAAAAGCCACAACATAATGTTATTTGGAATTATCTTCAAAAGAGCAGATGCAGAAATGATGACATGAATAGCTTCTTCTTCATTGTACTATTCCAGGATTCAATTCAGGCTTCTACTTTATCTGAAGGGAACCTTGAGTATGAAATTTAAGCCACCTATGAAAGTATTCTATTATTATTCAACATAATAAGCTGATTCTTGATAGTACTCCACAGTGAAAGATCAAATAAATCAATTTTATTAGGTAGTACACATTATAGCCATCTCTTTATGCAGTTGGTGGCAGAGAAAAATGACAGGAAATTGAAAACTATTGGACATAATCAAAGGTGAGGTTGAGGGATCAACCGAGAGAATCAGTTCCATTTAATCATACCAGCAGATGGTAGTGTTGCAACATAATCTGTTTCTTTTTAATGCAGTTTAGCATCAACCACTCTGAAATGGACCTAGATTTGTGGAGCTGATTGGGGCGTCGGCCAGCTCATAGGTTGATTCAGCCATCAAGTTGTATCTCAGGACTTGTAGTGTAGACCAGGTTTCAGGATGAGACCAACCAAATGGACAATCATCTGACTATTGTTATTTATAGGTCCATTAAGCAGCCGTTGGAATTCTTGGGCCTATGTTTCTTAGGCCTTTTTATTACCAGCTTTTCTTAGATAGAGTCATAGAGCACTACAGCATAAAAACAGGCCCTTCAGTTCACGTGGTCCATGCTGATTTGTCCCATTGACCCGCACCTGGGCCATAACGCTCCATACTCCTCCTATTCATATAACTATTCAAACTTCTCTTAAATGTTGTATTTAAATGAGCATTCAACTCTTCTGCTGACAGCTCATTCCACACCCTGTTTCACCCAACCTCAGCGGAAAAAGCCTGCTTTCATTTACCAAATCTATACACCTATAACTTACTCTACCTATACCACAACTATTCTTCACTTATCCTTCTACATTCCAGAGGATAACTGAGGTCCTCAAGTCCCAGTAATCCTTGTAAATTTTCACAACACTCTTTCAATCTTATTGATATGCAGTATTTCCTGTAGGTAAGAGACCAGAACTTTACTCAGCACTCGAAATTTGGCTTCACAACAATCTTAAGCAAGATATTGATGCACTCTTTAAGAGTCAGGCAGACAGATGGTTTGATGCAGTTTAATGCATATCTTAATTTAGCAATAGAGGAAGTGCATATTTAAGAATACTACCCTTTTTTTTAAATGGATGCCCCAGATAACTGAAAGTTGGTCAAACCAATTTAAATTTTGTGCAATTTTCAGAATTAGAATCAGAATCAGGTTTAAAATGCAGAGGTTTGTTGACAATGCAAAACTGACAGTTTTGAAGTAAATTTCTACCTTGCAGTGGATAGATTTCAAAAGTATTAATTCTATGTTACAATTGTACAATTTAAGGATAAAGTGCTAATTCCTCATTCATCTTGTTCAAATCAAGTATCTTCATAACAGAAATGCTTAAGCTCAAAGCAAATGGTCATCTGTGGTGATTAATTTATATGCTTTACTAAATGCTAGGGCAAATGGTTCTGTGGGGGTGTTCTACAAGAAGATTATCTCCTTTGAGTATTTAAAATGTGGGAAGGCACACCAAACATAATTGCATATTATTCACAATCCCTTCGTAAGTACCTTTAAATTTCTCATAATTAGCATTTACAGTTCAATATTTTTCATAGAATAAAGAATAACAGAACCATCGTTAAATTATTATTACTATGTTTAGAGACTGCTGTTAATGATTAAATTATTACCACAGAGCTGCCATGTTACTGTAATATCAATTTTACAGTTAATCTTCAATAAGCTTTCTGGATGATTGCTCCGTGCTTCTATTGATTGCAACTATCACTGGGAGCAATCAAATATGAAAGCAATTGTTATGAATTATCATTTCCACATTATTAATATACAACTGGTATTTCATTCTATTGCTTTGATCTTTGGAGTTGCCTCACTGTTAAGATTAACATTTTTTTGTGCCATTAAGTCCCAGGCATCCGCACCCGTTCACAAGCAAGGGTATTCTGCTGCTCAAAGGTTAGTCAGATCTAGCCAATATTTAACAGACTTCCCCAAATGGGGAAATTAAAGATTTATTAGTTTGAGTGTGAGTGATTGAGTGAAAAAAATTTTAAGAAAATGTAATATACAGCAACAAACAATCTGCTGGAAGAACTCAGCAGGTCAAACCTGCATTTGTGGGAGGAAAGGAGTTGTTCCTGTTTATGTTTTATACCCTGCATCTGGACACATTATATTCAGTTTTGATCTGTGGCTTAGTTAACTACAGGCCGGCATGAGAGCACAAATTGAAGGGAAAATTCCATGTCTGATGTACAAATCATTTTGATTATATCAACCAATCACGGTGACATCTGACTTAAAAGAGCTAGATAATCATCCATGTATCAAACTATCAAGATATTGCACTTTAATGCAGATTACTCTGATTCCAGGAACTGGGTGATCCAGAAATTCAATTGAAACTGTACACATCCTAAGCTGCTTAAAAGTCCAGTATGGCAGCGGTGTCCATATAACCATCTGTTGTGATCCATATCACATGTCATTTTACATCAATCTACTTCATAGATATCCAGTGCGCCTTCAGTAAGACAAGTACAGTGGCATGCAAAAGTTTGGGCACCCCGGTCAAAATTTCTGTTACTGTAAGTAGTTAAGTGAGTAGAAGATGAACTGATCACCAAAAATCAGAAAGTTAAAGATGAAACATTCTTTCAATATTTTAAGCAAGATTGGTGTATTATTTTTGTTTTGTACAATTTTAGAAAAAAAGGAAAGGAGCACCATGCAAAAGTTTGGGCACCCCAAGAGATTTGAGCTCTCAGATAACTTTTACCAAGGTCTCAGACCTTAATTAGCTTGTTAGGGCTGTGGCTTGTTCACAGTCATCGTTAGGAAAGGCCAGGAGATGCAAATTTCAAAGCTTGATGAATACCCTGACTCCTCAAACCTTGTCCCAACAATCAGCAGCCATGGGCTCCTCTGAGCAGCTGCCTAGCACTCTGAAAATTAAAATAAATAATGCCCACAAAGCAGGAGAAGGTGATAAGAACATAGCAAAACATTTTCTGGTAGCCATCTCCTCAGTTTGTAATGTAATTAAGAAATGGCAATTAACAGGAATGTTGGCGATAAAGTTGAAGTCTAGAAGACCAGGAAAACTTTCCGAGAGAACTGTTCATAGGATTGCTTGACAGGCAAATCAAAACCCCTGTTTGTCTGCAAAAGACCTTCAGGAAGGCTTAGCAGACTCTGGAGTGGTGGTGCACTGTTCTACTGTGCAGTGACACCTGCACAAATATGACCTTCATGGAAGAGTCATCAGAAGAAAAACTTTCCAGCATCCTCACCACAAAATTCAGCATCAGAAGATTGCAAAGAAACATCTAAACAAGGTTGATGCATTTTGGAAACAAGTCCTCTGGACTGATAAAGATAAAATAGAACTATTTGCCTGCAATGAGCAAAGGTATGTTTGGAGAAAAAAGGGTGCAGAATTTCACGAAAAGAACACCTCTCCAACTGTTAAGCACAGGGGTAGATCGATCACGCTTTGGGCTTGTGTTGCAGCCAGTGGCACAGGGATCATTTCACTGGTAGGGGGAAGAATGAATTCAATTAAATACCAGCAAATTCTAGAAGCAGACATCACACCATCTGTAAAAAAGCTGAAGATAAAAAGAGGATGGCATCTACAACAGGATAATGATTCTAAACACACCTCAAAATCCACAATGGGCTACCTCAAGAGGCGCAAGCTGAAGGTTTTGCCATGGCCCTCACAATCCCCCAACCTAAATATCATCGAAAATCTGTGGATGGACCTCAAAAGAGCAGTTCATGCAAGACGGCTCAAGAATCTCACAGAACTAGAAGCCTTTTGCAAGGAAGAATGGGCAAAAATCCCCCAAACAAGAACTGAAAGACTCTTAGCTGGCTACAGAACGCGTTTACAAGCTGTGTTACTTGCCAAAGGGGGTGTTACTAAGTACCGACCATGCAGGGTGCCCAAACTTTTCTTTGGGCCCTTTTCCTTTTTCATTATTTTGAAACTGTAAAATGAGGAAATAAAAAAGTAATCTTGCTTAAAATATTAAAGAAATGTGTCATCTTTAACTTTATGCCTTTTGGAAATCAGGTCATCTTTTACTTGCTTAGCTATTCACAGAAACAGAAATTTTGACCAGGGGTCCCCAAACTTTTGCATGCCACTGTATATTTCTTTCTTAGAAATGTAGTCCATGCAGCACTCAGTTATGCATCTGAGAAATTAATCCAGCAACCCATAGTATTAAGTAAAATCCAGACTAGGTTTGCAGAGTATTGCTTATTGTTGTCAAGACATTGGCCTATTTTTCATGAACACTTCTTCCTGATTTGGTTTATTCAGTGTGGTTGAATTGATCTCAACATTTTCACCTGAGTTGTAAATTTTCATTGTTTTTAAAACAAAATAATGATGTAATAACATCACAAATTTATATTGCCATGAAAGTGTCCAAAAAATATGTTCTGTACATTTGCCAAGAAATTATTAATTGCAAGTCAAAATGTGATTTTACAATCTTTTCTAACTGATCAGTAAGGTAATGAATGTCATGTAGTATGCATTTAATTTGATAAAAGGTGACAATGAATCCACAAAAAAAATGTTCCAATAACTTGGAATTAAAAGACACCATGACAGACTTCTCAATGTCTGAATGCTCTTGCGTCCTTCCTGTGCAAACCACCCCCACCAAACTCCACAACTCACAGACATACTTTCTTCCTGCACTGGTCACTTTTAATCTTTTTTTGTTGCAATTTCACATATGTATACAACAGCTTGTTTTATTATAATAGTGCCAGTAACATTAAGCTGTCTCACATAAACATAAATCTCGCAATTCATATCAACTTATCAGTCTTCAGGCCATACCACTCAGGAACTTGTGTGAATGTTATTTTATATGTGCTGGATTGTAGCTACTATATACAGTATGTACTGTGTGTGACCATATGTACTGTGCTATACACCTTGCCCCAGTGTTTCATTTAGCTGCATACAGATGTATAGTTGAATGACAATAAACTTGAACTTGAATAAGATTAAAAGGTGACTGCTTTAGGAACAACAGTTCTCATTAATTTGGTTGGGATCTTTTGAAGATGGATTAAAGTGCAAAGTTGAGGCACAGGAGCAGCAGACACATTGTCTAGTTGGATGTGCTGCACTGGACACAGAACTGCTTTGATTTGGAAATTAGCTCCAAATTCTGATTCCTGTATGCTTAACGGCTGGGTGGCTGCGTTCTCACATTGGAGGATGTAGAAATTTACTCCTATTCCAAATTCTAATATCAACTTTTTAATTTGGTCATTCTAGTTTCACTATGATCATCTTTGTGGCATTTAAAAGCTCCTAATGCAGTAGATCTTCAACCGGCATCATTTCAGATTTGAACAGAAATGCTAAATTTATTATTTATATGCATCAAGCACAATAAACATGACAGCTTAATTCTAAAATATCTATGTTTGCCCTTTGTCTGAAACAGTGGAATAGGTGAATTGATGCATAGAAACACCAATGCCTGGGCATGGAAAGGACTACAGAGAGTGGTGGATATAGACTAGTCCATCACAAGCATGGTCTTCCCTACCATGGAGTTCATTTACATGGAGCACTGTTAGAGAGTATTCTGGAGGTATGTGAATATAGCAGATATTAATTCAAACAAGAACCAGCGTCCAGTTCTTCATGTCAGCAGTACGTTGAAGTTAAAATCTGAGTCTGGCCCACAGCCTTAGCGATACGGTTTGCAAAATGCTGACCATGAGTCACATTTGCATATGCATCAGCCAAACATTAAGACATTGGGGTTCTGTTAATTTCTCTCCTTAAGCTGTGGCTTTAAGGATGTTTTTTTGTCCCAGACAAAGTATTTGAACATTCAGAGGTGTCACCCACTGTAGATATGCAATTCAAAAGAAACATTGTCAACTCAAAGTATTAAAGCAACAATAGAAACTGTACTGAATCACCTATTGACCTTAGGGGTATGAAAATGTAATGTACTTTTGAGTTTCTGAGACTACCTGGAGATATCTAGAAGAATGCCTGCTTGTTTCAATGAATAAAGACTTCTATATCACCAGCTTCAGTGTCTCTCCCTTGTGACATAGATTGTAGTCACAGCAAGCACTGCCACAAGAAAGCAGCATCTGTCATCGAAAATCCCCACCATTCAGGACATGCTCTCTTCTCACTACTACCATTGGGCAGGGGGTACAGAAGCCTTAGCATGGGAACAGACATGGGGCTCTTGAAACGGCATATATAGCCTTGACTCACCAGAACTTGGATTTGATTCTATGACTTACAGACTCACTGTCAAGGACTCTTTACAATTCATGTTTTTGGTATTTTTTTCATTTGCACTATTTATCTCTGTTTGCACATTGGTTGTTTGTTGATCTTTGTTTATGTATAGATTTTAGTAAATTCTACTGAATGTCCTTATTTTCCTATAAACACCCACAAGAAAATATACCTCAAGATATATATGTTAACATTTAGCACTTGGTAATGAATTTACTTTGAACTATATGAGAAAAATAGATCTCCGCTTAGGTGAAGGAATGCAAAATGTGAGATGATTCTGTACAGCAGCAATCTGACCAATAATTATTTACGTAAAAATTATGCAGCAAACTACCTCCTTAATCGGTGTCACAGAATCAGAGTCGTAAAAGTCAGAGATGGTCTTTCGCCATTGCTTCCAAGCTGACCTTTTTGTTCTACACTAGACCTATTTGCCCACACTAGATTTGCGTGTCTTCATTGTTTCGTGTGGTCAAAGGTTGAATCCAAAGAAAGAATATCTTTGAGCAAACACGAGGAAATCTGCAGATGCTGGAAATTCAAACAACACACTCAAAATGCTGGTGGAATACAGCAGGCCAGGTAGCATCTATAAGGAGAAGCACTGTCGACGTTTCGGGCCGAGATGTCGATAGTGCTTCTCCTTATAGATGCTGCCTGGCCTGCTGTGTTCCACCAGCATTTTGTGTGTGTTGAAAGAATATCATTAGTGTGTAGAGAGTATAGAGTGAGTTGGAGACAGTTCTTTTATACATCAGTTTTAAAAAGCGATCAGGGACTGTCGGGACTAGTTTGTGGAGTTGGAGACTGGTTGGGTTAATAGCAACTTAGCAAGAGGCAATAAAAAAGAAGCGAGGTTTAAGTGAAACAACCATTGTAGGAGCAACTACTCTGGGAGTTGAGGAGTGTAGAGTGGTCAGGATTTGCTTCAATAGGCTTCAGAAGGCATAACAAGTGTAGGCAGGATGGTAGTTCAGGCAGTTTAATGGTCCTCCTGTGAGATGTGGAATTTCAGGGTACCTAATGGTCTCCCTGATGACTACATCTGCAGGAAATGCGCCCCACCCCAGCACTTGGCTGACAAGGTCAAGGAACTGAAGCTAGAGCAGGATGTATTCGGCACCATATGGGATGCTGAAGACTTCATAAATGCACACCAAGAGTGCAGGCTTCAGAGAGTAGATGGGTGACCACCAGAAGTAAGCAGTCATTGCAGGGCACCCCTGTGGCCATATTTCTGCCCTCACCCCTCAGCAATGAGAATACCCCTTTGGATACTGCCGGGGAACGACCTATCAAGGCACAGCAGCAGCAGTCAGGCCAGTGGCACCAGGGCTGACTCTCAGACTCAGCAGGGAAGATTAAAGTCAGGCAAACAAAAGTGACAAGAGACTCAGTAGTGAGGTGGGAATACAGCAGATTCTGTGGCTATGAAAGAGAAGCTAGGGTGATATGTTGCCTCCAAGGTGCCAGGGTCCAGGATATTCAGAGTGGCTGCAGAAGATTCTCAAGAGGGAGAGTGAGCAAAGATACATACATCAGGATGCTCTTTATCGACTGCAGCTTGGCATTCAATACTATCATCCATTCAAAACCAATCAATAAGCTTCAAGACCTTGACCTTAATACTCACTCATGTAATTAGATCTGTAGGAGCTATGTATCTAATTTTTGTCTTCCTGTATTATATCAACACACACAAAATGCTGGAAGAACTCAGCAGGCCAGACAGCATCTATAGAAAAGAGTCCAGTCAACGCTTCTGGCCGAGACCCTTGGGCAATTCCTGGATTATATTTTGTGTTGTGCATTTATTATGAATAATTCATCACATGGGTTATGGTGTGGTAGAAGTGTATAGTATAGTTACGTATTCACACTTTGTTTAAGTTCATTTCAGTCTGGTCAGAGCCAGAGAGGAGGCTGAGGATAATTTTTTTGTTGTTGACTGATCTCAATATTCTAACATGCAAACACTTAGACCTCTGACTTCGTTATATCACTATTTTAAGTTTTATTATTTTTTTATCATTACAAGATCATTCATCTTTGCAGGTTTCTTAATAAAGGATCGAACATACTCTTTTGAATGTCGGAACTTAGTTATTGGGGATAGTACATCATAGAGTGTCAACCCCCTTAGTCTCCGAGCGGTTTTGGTTTGTTTCCAAGTAACCGCTACATTTTGTCAACAAAATAAAATAGTTATACCAAAGTAACACCAATTTATTGATAAGGCCTGCCTTGGACCTCTTGGCGAAATTGGAATCGAAGCACTGAGAAACTAGAACAGCAAGTAGTGCAGCTTGATTTTGGTCAGAGCTTGAGAAGGAGAGGATTCACAGGCTTTTTCAGTTTTTTAAACAGCCAACCAATTGGGAGTGGAGGAGCTGAAGACAGCCATTCAGCTAGCGCACGATAAAAGAAGTCTCGTCTAGCAAAGCCGCCATCGTTGGAGTGGTCTGAGCCAGAGTGGGACAGCTTTGGCTCAACAGGCTTCGACGTGAACAGGCAGAGGCAAGAGTAGGTTCCGGTAATTTGTTGTTATTGGTTTTTTTTCTCATTCGATTTCTTTTTTAACTAGTAAGTTCAGAGATAATGCCAGACAGGATGTTGGAATGCTCCTCTTGCAGGATGTGGGAAGTCAGGGAACTGGAGCAGGAGCTGGATGACCTCTGGATCATTCGGGAGAATGAGGAGTTTATAGATAGTAGTTTCAGGGAGGTAGCTACGCCAAAGGAGCAGGGCACACATCGGTACCAATAACATTGGAAGAAAGAGTGAGAAGGTCCTGAAGAATGAGTAAACAGAGCTTGGTAGGAAGTTAAAAAGCTGGACCTCGAGGATGGTAATCTCAGGATTGCTACCTGTGCCATGTGTCAGTGAGGGTAAGTGTAGGATGCTCTGGAGGAACTGGTGTAGGGGATAGGGTTTCAGATTTTTAGATCATTGGGACCTCTTCTAGGGCAGGTGGGACAGGAGATAGGGGTTACATCTGAACTACAGGGGGACCAATATTCTTGCAGGGAGGATTGCTAGTGCTACTGGGAAGGGTTTAAACTAGATTTGCAGGGGGATGGAAACCAGTGGGCCAGAGCAGGTAGTGGAGCGGTGCTGAAAATAAATGATGTTAAAAGTTCATGCAAATTCACAAATAGAAGGGTTGTGTGTGGTAGTAATAATCTTCCGAGGTGTGTCTATTTCAATGCGAGGAGTATTGTGGAGAAGGCAGGCTTGCTGAGGGCATGGATTGACACATGGAATTATGACATTATAGCCATTAGTGAAACTTGGCTACAAGAGGGGCAGGACTGGCAGCTTAGTGTTTCAGGGTTCCGAGGTTTCAGACATGACAGAGGCAGATTGATGAAGGGTGTGGGGTGTGGGTGGCATTGCTAGTCAGGGAAAATGTTACAGCAGTGCTCAGGCAGGACAGATTAGAGAGCTTGTCTACTGAAGCCATATGGGTGGAGCTGAGAAACAGGAAAGGTATGACCACATTAATGGGGTTGTATTATAGACCACCCAATTGTCAGCGAGAATTGGAAGAGCAATCTGCAGAGAGATAGCAGACAACTGCAGGAAACAAAGTTGTGATAGTATGGGATTTTAAATTTCCACATATTGTTTGGGAATCCCATACTGTTAAAGGTCTAGATGGGTTAGAGTTGGAAAAATGTTTTCAGGAAAGTTTTCAAGATCAATATATAGAGATACCAACTAGAGAGGATGCAATATTAGATCTCCTGTTAGGAAACGAGTTATGACAAGTGATAGAAATGTGTGTAGGGGAACACTTTGGGTCTAGTGATCATAACGCCATTAGTTTCAACTTGGTCATGGATAAAGATAGATCTGGTCCTCGGGTTGAGGTACTAAACTGGAAAAAGGCCAGATTTGAAGAAATGAGAACGGATCTAAAAAGTGTGGATTGGGACAGGTTGTTCTCTGGCAAGGATGTGATTGGTAAGTGGGAGGCCTTCAAAGGAGAAATTTTGAGAGTGCAGAGTTTGTATGTTCCTGTCAGGATTAAAAGCAAAGTGAATAAGAATAAGGAACCTTGGTTTTCAAGGGATATTTGAAATCTGATAAAGAAGAAAAGAGAGATGTATGACCTGTATAGGAAACAGGGAGCAAATAAGGTGCTTTGGAGTATAAAAAGTGCAAGAAAATACATACAAAAGAAATCAGGAGAGCTAAAAGAAGACATGAGATTGCTTTGAAGTCAAGGTGAAGGATAATCCTAAGAGCTTCTACAGGTATATTAAGAGCAAAAGGATAGTAAGGGATAAAATTGGCCCTCTTGAAGATCAGAGTGGTTGGCTATGTATGGAACCAAAAGAAATGGGGGAGATCTTAAATGTTTTTTTGCATCTGTATTTACTAAGAAAACTGGCAAGGAGTCTATGGAAATAAGGCAAACAAGTAGTGAGGTCATGGAAACTATACAGATTGAAGAGGAGGAAGTGCTTGCTGTCTTGAGGCAATCAGAGTAGATAAATCCCCAGGACTTGACAGAGTATTCCCTTGGACCTTGAAGGAGACTAGTGCTAAAATTGCAGAGGCCTTGGCAGATATATTTAAAATGGCAGTATCCACAGGTGAGGTGCCGGAGGATTGCAGGATAGCTCATGCTATTCCATTGTTTAAAAAAAACTCTAAAAGTAATCTGGAAAATTATATAGGCCGGTAAGTTTGATGTCAGTAGTAGGTAAATTATTGGAAGGAGTACTAAAGATAGGATCTACAAGTATTTGGATAGACAGAGACTTATTAGTGAGAGTCAACATGGCTTTGTGTGTGGTAAGTCATGTTTAACCAATCTATTAGAGTTTTTCAAGGAGGTTACCAGGAAAGTGGATGAAGGGAAGGCAGTGGATGTTGTCTACATGGATGTCAGTAAGGCCTTTGACAAGGTCCCGCATGGAAGATTAGTTAGGAAGATTCAGTCATAAGGTATACATGGTGAGGTAGTAAATTGGATTAGACATTGGCTCAGTGGGAGATGTCAGAGAGTGGTAGTGGAGGATTGCTACTCTGAGTGGAGGCCTGTGACTAATGGTGTGCCACAGGGATCAGTGCTGGGTCCATTGTTATTTGTCATCTATACCAACGATCTGGATGATAATGTGGTAAATTGGATCAGCAACTTTGCTGATGATACAAAGATTGGAGGTGTAGTGGACTGTGAGGAAGGTTTTCAAAGCTTGCAGAGGGATTTGGACCAGCTGGAAAAAGGGCTGACAAATGGAAGGTGGAGTTTAATGCAGACAAGTGTGAGGTATTGCACTTTGGAAGGACAAATCAAGGTAGAACATACAACGTAAACAATAGGACACTGAGGAGTGCAGTAGAACAGAGGGATCTGGGAGTACAGATACACAATTCCATAAAAGTGGTGTCACAGGTAGATAGGGTTGCATAGAGAGCCTTTGGCACATTGGCCTTTATAAATTCAGGTACTAAGTGTAAGAGTTGGAATGTTATGGTGAGGTTGTATAAGACATTGGTGAGACCGAATATGGAATATTGGGTGCAGTTTTGGTCACCTAATTACAGGAAGGATATTAATAAGGTTGAAAGAGTGCAGAGAATGTTTACAAGGATGTTGCCGGGACTTGAGAAACAGAGTTACAGAGAAAGTTTGAATAGGTTAGGACTTTATTCCCTGGAGCGTAGAAGAATGAGGGGAGATTTGATAGAGGTGTATAAAATTATGATGGGTATAGATGGAATTAATGCAAGCAGGCTTTTTCCACTGAGGCTAGGAGAGAAAAAAGAACAGAGGACATTGGTTAAGGGTGAAGAGGGAAAAGTTTAAAGGGAACATCGGGGGAGCTTCTTCACATAGAGAGTGGTGAGAGTGTGGAATGAGCTGCCAGATGAAGTGATGAATGTGGGCTCACTTTTAACATTTAAGAAAAACTTGGACAGGTACATGGATGAGAGGGGCATGGAGGGATATGGTCTACATGAAGTGGGACTATGCAGAAAATTGGTTTGGCACAGCCAAGAAGGGCCAAAAGGCCCGTTTCTATGCTGTAATGTTCTATGGTTCTATGGTTTGAACACAGTTTGGAATGGTCAGCGTTGCCTGTCCATTGGGGACTGTTGCTGGATTGTGTAGTGTTTGCCTGAGGGTTTATTGCTTTGTTTTATTTGAGTACTAAAATATTCTGGACCCAACATTTGAATTGAATGCTCTTTGTTTGGTCTAATTTAAGTGCTGTGGATGTGCGGACAGTTTATTGTTGACTATATTTACTGAACTGAATATAGCCAGTGCTGTGGGAAAACAAAGAGTGGTGCAATAAGGAAAAAGTAACATAAGTGAATCAAAATTTGGAACTGATATCAGCGATGCTCATATCAGAACTGCCAAAAGAGAAGTTAAACTAACTTCAAAATCTTTAGCAGGTAGAATCAATAGTCTTCAAAAGGAATATAAGACACATGTGAACAAAATTAAAAGTTTAATACCATCAATTAAGGATTTTATCGGAAATAAGGAAAATGCCTTAAAAGTGAAGACTTATCTTAAGGACTTGACTAATCTTCGTGAAGCTGTTGCTAAGCATCATCACATGTTGTTGTCACTAATTCCTGAGATAGAGCAAGAAAAACAAAATTTAAGTTTTTTTAAACATTGGATGCCTTAGTACTGCAAACATAGGGGATGTTAAACAATTGTTGAACTAAAATGTAATATTGAAGGTCATGTTGTTGAAACAAGTGGAAACACTTCTCAAATTCCAAGGCATGTTTTGATGATGCATATACTGGAGGACCCACAAGATGATGTAAACCAGAGTGACAGTGCGTCAAACATCTGTGCTCCAAGTTCTGCTACAAGCAGAGCATCTTCTTTATCTAATACCTCGTCTGTACACATTAATACAGACAATGATTTAGCTGCTTTAATTGGACATCAATGATTATTGAAGGACAGGCATGCAGTGCAAGAGCAAGAGGAGCAGATGGAAGAGCAGCTATGGTAAAGGAAGGAGCAGCTATGGAGAAGGAAGGAATGCTTAAGTTGCAGAAAGCATTTGCCTCCCAGATGGCCAAGGTTATTGGCTAAGGGCTTCAAGTGAGGTCAGTGCTAGAACTGCTCCAGCAGGACACTGTAGGAGTTCCAGCAGGAGTTCCTATATTGATAAGGCACAGAGAAAATCCAACACATTCAATGTGAGTGTTGATTCATTTATTTCTCAAATGTCTGTGAAACATAGGTTCCAAGAGATAGTTCAGAGTGTTTACTCTCAGCCTGCACTAAGGAGGAACCCTGAGTCTATGTCACATCCAAGAGCTCAAAGGCCTCATGGGGACATTAACTTACAGCATAGAAACATTCTTCTTTTGAGTGATAGAGGTCAAAATAGTATTATTGATGTTATGAAGAAGCAAAATAAAATAACAACCTTATTGGTACAACAACAACGAATTACCTAACATCTAAATACAGGAAAGTATGCTTGTTCACAAAGGGAATGTTCCTTGTCAGAAGGATCTGCAGGGATGATCTCACTTGAAACATATCCATTTGTCAGAGATTGATTCAGAAATTGTGTTGCTGATAGGGACACAATGTTTAAAGCATTGGAGCCATTGCAAGTGATTTGCAGTGTTAACAGTGGACCCTAGGCAATCAGAACAATATTGGGTTGGACTGTGAATGGACCACTACAAGGAGACTGTGCGCAACCAGAGCTGACAGTTAAATAGGATCTCAGAATTAAACTTGGATGAGCTTTGGCAGACTTCCATGAATGCAGTCAAGATGAACAAACAAGTTTGTAAAGAGAAGTCACACAAAATGCTGGAGGAATACAGCAGACCAGCCAGCATCTACGGAAATGAGTAAGCAGTCGATTTCCTTCATCAGGACTCTGGGAGAGAAAAGATGACCACAAATTTATGCAGCTGGCTGCAAATTCTGTAAGACTGGTAAATGACCACTACCAGATTAGACTACCATTGTGAAAGAAAGAAGTTATCATGCCTAATAATAGGAAGATTGATAAACAATGTGTTCTAAATCAAAGGAAGAGATTTAAACAGGATTTGTCATTTCACACTGACTACACAGCTTTCATGAAGAATGTCATCTTCAAAGGTTATGCTGAGAGAGTGCCAGCAGAGGATCCGGAACCCTATGTTGGGAAAATTTGGTATATTCCACATTATGGTGTTTACCACCTCAGAAAAGGGAAACTTGGTGTAGTGTTTGCCTGTGGAACAACTTTTCAGGGAATATCTTGACAAAGGACTGTTTCTACACAGTTCTTTGTGAGGTAGAGGCTATTATCAATGGTCATCTAATTACCAAAGCACCATCTGAACCCAATGATTTGGAAGCATTAACACCCAAACATCTGTTGCTTCTGAAAGCCAGCAGAGTTCCAAAAGGAAGACATGTTAGATGAAAACAAGACCAATACATGTCAAACTTGTTTTGGAAATGATGGGTCAAGGAGTAGTTACC
Source organism: Hemitrygon akajei (assembly GCF_048418815.1). Lineage (NCBI taxonomy): Eukaryota > Metazoa > Chordata > Chondrichthyes > Myliobatiformes > Dasyatidae > Hemitrygon > Hemitrygon akajei. Next base: position 149,305,788 of record NC_133126.1, on the reverse strand, counting down.
ACTGCTAAAGGAACATCAGAAATTATCAGATATAAATGCAATTCCCTCTAAGGAGACCTTGTGCTTATAGCTGATGACACAGCACCTCGAAATTCATGGATCATGGGAAGAGTAATTCAAGTATTTCCAGGCAAAAGAGGATTTGTGTCACAGGTTTGCATCAAGACCAAGACCTGCTGTCTGGACAGGCCTATAACCAAGATATATCTTCTATAGGAGGCAGAGGTTTGTGGAGCTACAGCTTGAGAAGCTTCAAAATTTTGACTTGACAGAGAGTGGTGGTAAAGATCATTGTGTACTGGGCTAAGTGCTGGTAACCTCTAGCCAAGATGACTGATGCATGTCTTATATGGAAGAAGGAAAAAGAATGAGGACATTTGTATGAATGTTAAGATGTTTATGCTTGAAGATTTCATGTCTCCTATTTTTAGTAGTATGTAGTTGTAATTATTATAGTGCAATAAATAGGGGCTGGGATTTCAGCGCCATGTATCGATTTTCTGTCAATCTGCATTGTATTTTGTGTTGTGCGTTATTATTATAGGTTATGGTAATTTGTCATGTGGGTTGAGGCATGGTTGAGGCGAATGAGTATAGTTATATATTCACATTTTGTCTAAGTTCAGTTTAGTCTGGTTAGAGGCAGGGAGTAGGCTGGGGGTGATTATTTTTTGTTGACCACTCTTAATAGACCAAGATCACTAATGCTACCACTTAGACCACTTATTTTGTTATATCGCTAGCTTTAGGTTCATTAATTTTTTATTGTTACAAGATTGTTTGTCTTTGCTGGTTTCTTAATAAAGGATCAAATGTTCTCTTTTGAGGTTTGGAACTTCATTATTGTGGATAGTGCATCATAAAGTAACAAACCCTAGGCTTAGACTCTGTGCGATTTTGGTTTGTTTTCAAGTAACTGCTACAGGATCCTCATTTTCCTCACTGACTCCAGCCAGCTCGGATTGGCAACAACGTCTCCACCACAATCTCCATCAGCACCACTGCACCACAAGGATGTGTGCTTAGCTCCCTGCTCCACTCGCTTTATACTTATGACTGTGAGGATAAGCATGGCTCCAATGCTATATTTCAAATTTGCTAATGATACTACTGTCATAGGCTGAATCAGAGGTGGTGATGAATCAGCATTTAGGAGGGAGATTGAAAATCTAACTGAGTGGTTTCATAACAAAAAACTCTCATTCAATGTCAGCAAGACAAAGGAGCTGATTGTAGACTGCAGGAAGAGGAAAATGGAAGTCCATGAGCCAGTTCTCACTGGGGGATCAGAGGTGGAGAGGGTCAACAACTTTAAATTCCCCAGTGTTTTTATTTCGGAGGATCTGTCCTGGGCCCAACGTGTGAGCTGCATTACAAAGCAAGCATGGAGTTGCCTCTTCTTCCTTAGAAGTTAGCAAACATTTGGCATAACATCTAAAATTTTAACAAACTTCTATAGATGTGTGCTGGAGATTATATTGATTGGCTGCATCATAATCTGGCAGAGAAACGCTAATGCCCTTGAACAGAAAATCCTACAGAAAGTAGTGGATGTAACACAGTAAGATCACGGGTAAAGCCCTCCCCACCACTGAGAACTACATGGAGAACTGACACAGGAAGGCAGTATCCGTCGTCAAGGACCCCCACCACCCAGGCTATGCTTTCTTCTCGTTGCTGCCATCAGGAAGCAGTACAGGACCTTCAGGAACCACACCACCAGGTTCAAGAACAATGATCACCCCACAACCAACAGGCTCTTGAACCAGTGGGGATGACATCCATCAATCTTCCATTGAACTGTTCCCACAGCCCTTTTGACTCATATTCCATCACTCTTCATCTCAAGCTATCAATATTTATTGCTTTTATATATATATTTGTTTTGTACTGTACTTGCACACTTCATTGTCTTTTGCACATTGGTTGTTCATCTGTCTTGTGGGGCACAATCTTTCATTGCTTCTATTGTGTTTGTTGGCTTACAGTGAATGCCCAAAATAAAACAAATCTCTGGGTTGTATATGGTGACATATAAGCACACTTGAAAATAAAGTAATTTTGAACTTCAAACTTTGAGCAGCCAGAGGCTGTGGTGTTTGCTGGGACCAATGACATTGGTAGAAAGGAGGAAGAATACAGTGAATACAGGGAGTTAGGGAAGAGGCTGAAGAAGATGACCTCGATGACCTCCGAGGTAGTAATCTCTGAGTTACTCCCAACATCATGTGCTAGTCAGGGCAGGAATAGGATGACAGTACATATGAATGAGTGACTGAGGATCTGATGCGGGGAACAGGGCTTCCGATTTCTTGATCCTTGGATCATTCTTCTGGGGAAGATATAACCTATACAAAAGAATGGATTACTCCTGAACCCAAAGAGGACCAATATCTTTGCGGGCAGGTTTGCTGGAGCTGTTTGGGAGGGTTCAAAAATTGGCAGGGGTATGGGATCTGAAGTAATAGGATTGAGAATCGGGCAGTTGTTATACAATCCAATGCAAAATACAACAAATTGTGGAAATACAGTACAAAAGAGAAAAATAATAAGCAATAAATATCAGTAAAATGAGATGAACAGTTGTGAGACTGTGAGGAAGGATAGGCAGATGATAGGGCAAAATTGGCCAGTGGAATGAGTTCAAGTGTAATGTGGGGGGAAAATAGAGAAGGGTGATGAAATTAGGACCGAAGGCGTTTTTGCAGTACAGTATATGGCATAAGGTAGATGATCTTGTAGCATAGCTCGAGATTGCAGATAAGACGTAATGGGTATCACTGAGTCATGGCTGAAAGATGATCAAAGTTGGGATCTTAACATTCAAAGATACACCTTGTATCAAAAAGACAGGCAGGTAGGCAGAGGAGTAAAACATGAAATTAAATCCTTAGAAGGAAGTGACATAGGATCAGAAGATGTAGAATCCTTGTGGGTAGAGTTAAGAAACTGCAAGGGTAAAAAGACACTGATGGGAGTTATATACACGCCTTCAAATAGCGGCCATGATATGGGATATAAATTTCAGTGGAAAATAGAAAAGACATGTGATAAGGGCAATGTTACAGGTTGGGGGGGGGGGTGATAGAAACATAGAAGCATAGAAAACCTACAGCACAATAAAGGCCCTTCGGCTCACAAAGTTGTGCTGAATATATCCTTACCTTAGAAATTACTAGGCTTACCTCTAGCCCTCTATTTTTTTCTAAGCTCCATGTACCTATCGAAAAGCCTCTTGAAAGACCCTATTGTATCCACCTCCACCACCGTTGCCAGCAGCCCATTCCATGCACTCACCACTCACTGAGTAAAAAACTTAACCCCTGACATCTCCTCTGTACCTACTCCCCAGCACCTGTGTCCTCTTGTGGCAACCATTTCAGCCCTGGGAAAAAGCCTCTGACTATCCACACGATCAATGACTCTCATCATCTTATACACCTCTATCAGGTTACCTCTCATCCTCTGTCGCTCCAAGGAGAAAAGGTCGAGTTCACTCAACCTATTCTCATAAGGCATGCTCCCCAATCCAGGCAACAACCTTGTAAATCTCCTTTGAACCCATTCTATGGCTTCCACATCCTTCCGGTAGTGAGGCAACCAGAACTGAGCACAGTACTGCAAATGGGGTCTGACCAGGGTCCTATATAGCTGCAACATTACCTCTCGGCTCCTAAATTCAATTCCACAATTGATGAAGGCCAATACACCACATGCCTTCTTAACCATAGAGTCAATATGCGCAGCTGCTTTGAGTGTCCTATGGACTCGGAACCCAAGATCCCTCTGATCCTCCACACTGCCAAGAGTCTTACCATTAATACTATATTTTGCCTTCATATTTGACCTACCAAAATGAACCACTTCACACTTATCTGGGTTAAACTCCACATACCACTTCTCAGCCCAGTTTTGCATCCTATCAATGTCCTGCTCTAACCTCTGACAGCCCTCCACACTATCCACAACACCTCCAACCTTTGTGTCATCAGCAAACTTACTAACCCATCCCCCCACTTCCTCCTCCAGGTCATTTATAAAAATCATGAAGAGTAAGGGTCCCAGAACAGAACCCTGATGCACTCCACTGGTGACCGACCTCCATGCAGAATATGACCTGTCTACAACCACTCTTTGCCTTCTGTGGGCAAGCCAGTTCTCGATCCACAAAGCAATGTCCCCTTGGATCCCATGCCTCCTTACTTTCTCAATAGCCTTGCATGGGGTACCTTATCAAATGCTTTACTAAAATCCATATACACTACATCTACTGCTCTTCCTTCATCAATGTGTTTAGTCACATCCTCAAAAAATTGAATCAGCCTCGTATGGCATGACCTGCCCTTGACAAAGCCATGCTGACTACTCCTAATCATATTATACCTCTCCAAATGTTCATAAATCCTGCCTCTCAGGATCTTCTCCATCAACTTTCCATCCACTGAGGTAAGACTCACTGGTCTATAATTTCCTGGGCTATCTCTACTCCCTTTCTTGAATAAAGGGAAAACATCTGCAACCCTCCAATCCTCCGGAACCTCTCCCATCTGCATTTATGATGCAAATGACATTGTCAGGGGCTCAGCAATCTCCTCCCTTGTCTCACACAGTAGCCTGGGGTACATCTCACCCAGTTCCGGCGACTTATCCAACTTGATGCTTTCCAAAAGCTCCAGCAAATCCTCTTTCTTAATATCTACATGCTCAAGCTTTTCAGTCTGATGCAAGTCAGCACTACGATCACCAAAACCCTTTTCCATAGTGAATACTGAAGTAAAGTATTCATTAAGTACCTCTGCTATTTCTTCCATTTCCATACACATTTTCCCACTGTCACACTTGATAGGTTCTATTCTTTTACATTTTTATCCTCTTGCTCTTCGCATACTTGTAGAATGCCTTGGGGATTTCCTTAATCCTGCCCGCCAAGGCCTTCTCATGGCCCCTTCTACTCTCCTATTTTCCTTTTTAATTTCCTAACTAGTAGCCTTATAATCTTCTGCATGTCTAACATTACCTAGCTCTCTGAACCTTTTGTAAGCTTTTCTTTTCATCTTGACTAGGTTTATTACAGCCTTTGTACACCACGGTTCCTGTACCTTACCATAACTTCCCTGTCTCTTTGGAATGTACCTATACAGAACTCTACACAAATATCCCCTGAATATTTGCCACATTTCTTCCATACTTTTCCATGAGAACATCTGTTTCCAAGTTAAGCCTCTGATTGCCTGCCTGATAGCCTCATAATTCTCCTTACTCTAATTAAATGCTTTTTAAACTTGTCTGTTTCTATCTCTCTCCAATGCAAAAGGAGATAGAATTATGATCACTATTTCCAAAATGTTCTCCCACTGAGAGATCTGACACCTGACCAGATTCATTTCCCAATACCAGATCAAGTACAGCCTCTCCTCTTGTAGGCTTATCTACATACTGTGTCAAGAAACCTTCCTGAACACACCTAACAAACCCCACCCCATCTAAACCCCTTGCTCTAGGGAAATGCCAGTCAATATCTGGGAAATTAAAATCTCCCATCACGACAACTCTGTTATTATTACACCTTTACAGGATCTGTTTCCCTATCTGCTCCTCGATATCCCTGTTACTATTGGGCGGCCTATAAAAAACACACAGTAAAGTTATTGACCCCTTCCTGTTCCTAACCTCCACCCATAGAGACTCCGTAGACAATCCCGCCATGGGGTCCACCTTTACTGCAGCCATGATACTACCTCTGATCAACAGTGCCACGCCCCCACCTCTTTTGCCTCCGTCCCTGTCCTCTCTGAAACATCTAAAACCTGGCACTTGAAGTAACTATACCTGTCCCTGTGCCATCCAAGTCAATGGCCACCACATCATATTTCCAAGTATTGGTCCACGCACTAAACTCATACGCTTTGTTTGCAACACTCCTTGTGTTAAAATAGACACATCTCAATCCTTCAGTCTGCGCGCGTCCCTTCTCTATCACCTGCCTATCCTCCCGTTGCAGGGTCTACAAACTTTCTCTATTTGTAAGCTAACCTCCTCTTCCCCAGTCTCTTCAGTTTGGTTCCCACCCCCCAACAATTCTAGTTTAAACTCTCCCCAGTAACCTTAGCAAACCTCCCCGCCAGGATATTGGTTGCCCTGGGATTCAAGTGCAACCCATCCTTTTTGTACAGGTCAGACCTGCACCAAAGGTGGTCCCAATGATCCAGAAATCTAAATCCCTGCCCCCTGCTCCAATACCTCAGCCACGCATTTATCCTCCACCTCATACTATTCCTATTCTCACTGTCGCGTGGCGCAGGCAGTAATCCTGAGATTACTACCTTTGCGTCCTGCTTCTCAACTTCCTTCCTAACTCCCTATAGTCTTTTTTCAGGACCTCTTCCCTTTTCCTACCTATGTCATTGGTACCAATATGTACCACAACCTCTGGCTGTTCTCCCTTCCACTGCAGAATATCTTGGACGTGGTCGGAAGCTTTCCAGACCTTGGCACCTGGGAGGCAAACTACCATCCGAGTTTCTTCCTGGATCCACAGAGTCGCCTGTCTGACCCTGTAACTATGGTGTCCCCTATGACTACTGCCTTCCTCTCCCTTCCCGTACCCTTCTGAGCCACAGGGCCACACTCTGAGCCAGAGGCATGGCCTCTGCCACTTCCCCCAGGTTATTTGTCCCCCCCAACAGTACTCAAACAGGAGTAGTTATTGTCAGGGGCACAGTCACAGGGGTACTCTCTAGTACCGACCCTTCCCCTTCCCCCTCCTGACTGTGACCCACTTGTCCGTCTCCCCTGGCCCCAGTGTGACCACCTGCCTATAACTCCCATCATCTCCTTGCTCTCCCTGACTAGGCGAAGGTCATCGAGCTGCAGCTCCAGTTCCCTAACTCGATCCCTCAGGAGCGGCAGCTCGACACATCGGGTGCAGATATGGCCATCCAGGAGGCTGGGAGACTCCAAGACCTCCCACACCTGACACCGAGCACAGAAAATTGGCCTCACACACATACTAGCTCCTTTCCGCAATTAACACAGGTAAACCTACTTTGCCTCATCCTGTTACCACCTAAGCCCGTTGAGCCAAAGCCCTAGCTGCCTCTCACTCCACTGCCCACTCCGAAGGCTGCCCACTGGATACGGCGGTCTTCTTTTTAAACCTTTCGTGCTCTACTGGCTGACATCACGCGCCTGCGCAGTCTCGCCTCTCTTTTATCCCGAGTAGTAAAAAACTCCCTTTACTCTGAAAAATCAGCAGTTCACTCGCAGCCTTCTTGCTCTGAATTAAAAACTGTTGAAGATTCCTTGCCTTTTTAAACCTTTCATGCTCTACTGGCTGATGTCACGCACCTGCGCAGTCTCATCTCTCTTTAATCCCAAGTAGTAAAAAACTCCCTTTGCTCTGAAAAATCAGCCATTCACTCACAGCCTTCTTGTTCCGAATTCCGATGGAAAGTCATGGGGGATTTCAATATGCAGGTAGGTTGGGAACATTAGGTTGCTGCTGGATCCCAAGAAAGGGAATTTGTAGAATGCCTACAAGATGGCTTTTTAGAGCAGCTTGCGATTGAGCTGGAAAGACAGTTCTGGATTTGATTAGTGAGCTTAAGATAAAGGAATCCTTAGGAGCAGTGATCATAATATGATAGAATTTACCCTGCAGTTTGAGAAGGGGAAAATAAAGTCAGATGTATCAGTATTATATTTGAGTAAAAGGAATTAAAGACATGAGAGAACTGACCGAAATTGCTTGGAAGGGGTCATTATCAGAGATGCCGGCAGATCAGCGATGGCTGGAGTTTCTGGAAACAATTTAGAAGGTGCAGGATAGATACATCCCAACGATGATAACAGGTGTACTACAGGGAGGCTAGTAAGGGAAGTCAAAGACAGCATAGAAGCAAAAGAGAGGACATTCAATATATTAAAAATTAGTGGGAAGTTAGAGGATTGAGAAGCTGCTGAAAACTAATAGGAGCAACTGAAAAAATTATAAGGAGAAAAAAAAATGAAATAAAATATGAAGGTAAGCTGGCCAATAATATCAAAGAGAATGCCAAAAGTTTTTTTTACATATATGAAGAGTAAAAGAGAGGTAAGAGTCAATGTTTGACTGCTAGAGAGGTAATAATGAAGGACATAGAAATGGCAGGCAAACTTAACAAGTATTTTGCATTAGTCTTCACCATGGAAACAGTAACAATATGCCAGAAATTCATGAATGTCAGAGGGCAAAATTGAGTGTAGCTGCTATTACTAAGGAGAAGGTGCTTCAGAAGCTGGCAGGCCTGAATGTAGATAAGTCACCAGAACCAGATTGACTACACACCAGGGTTCTGCAAAAAATAGCTGGAGAGATTGTGGAGGCATCAGAAATTATCTTTCAAGAATCACTAGATTCTGGAATGGTTTTGAAGGACTGCAAATTTGCAAATGCCATTCCACTCTTTACGTAGGGACAGAGGCAGAAGAAATAAAGTTATAGACTGGGAAGACATTGGAGTCCATTACTAAGGACGAGGTTTCGGGGTACTTGGAGGCATATGATAACGTAGCCCAAAGTCAGCATGGTTTCCTCAAGGGAAAATCTTGTCTGACTAATCTGTTGGAATTCTTTGCAGAAATAATAGTAAAGGGGAGTCAGTGCATGTAGATAATTTGGATTTTCAGAAGGTTTTTGACAAGGTGCCATGCATGAATCTGCTTAACAAGGTAAGAGCTCGTGGTATTACAGGAAAGAGACTAACATGAATCAAAGTTTGCCTGATTGGCAGGAGGTAAAGTGTAGAAATAAAGGGGTCCTGTTATGTTTGGCTGTGGGTAACTAGTGGTGTTCTGTAGAGGTTGGTATTGGGACTACTTCTTTTCATGTTATATGTCAATGATTTGGATAATAGAATTGATGGCTTTATGGTAAGATTACAGACAATACAAAGATGGGTTTGTAGTGTTGAAGAAGCAGGGAGTTTACAGAGGGACTTGAACAGATTGGGAGAATGGGATAAGAAGTAGCAGATGAATTAAAATGTAGGAAAGTGTATGTTCATACACTTTATTAGAAGGAATAAAGGTGTAGACTATTTTCTAAACAGGGAGGTAATTCAATTTTGAGGGGAAATCCGCTTGCAGGATTCCCTAAAGGTTAACTTGCAGACTGAAACATTGATAAGGAAGGAAAATGCAGTGTTAGCATTCAGTTTGAGAGAATTAGAATATTTGAGCAAGAATGTGATGCTGAGGCTTTATAAAGAATTGCTTAGATTGTACTTTGAATATTATGAGCAGTTTTGGGCACCTTCTCAAAGAAAGGATATGCTGACATTGGGAAGGGTTCAGAGGACATTCATGAGAATAATCCAGGAATGAAAGGATCGGTGTATGAGGAGTATTTGATGGGTCTGGACCTGTATGCTCTGGAGTTTAGAAGAATGAAGGGAGATCTCTTTGAAACCTATCAGATATTGAAAAGCCTATTTGAGTGGATGTGGAGAGGGTATTTCCTGAAGTGAGTGAGGCTATAACCAGAGGGCACAGCCTTAGAAAAGAGGGTGGTTCTTTCTGAACAGGGATAAAATGGAATTTCTTTAGCCAATCACGGCAAATCTGCAGAATTCATTGCCGCCGACAGTTGTGAAGGCCAAGTAATTGAGTATATTTAAAGCAGAGGTTGATGGATTTTTGATTAGTCAGCCTGTCAAAGGTTATAATGAGAAGGCAGAGGAATGGTATTGATAATAAATCAGCCATGATGGAATGACGCAGCAGATTCAATGGGCTGAGTGGCCTAATTCTGTTCCTATCTCTTATGGTCAAATTGTGTTGTCCAACAGTGGAGTCCAGTGGAACTGATGGTATTCGATGACTTATGTTGAAGTAATTTGCAACCTAACCTGCCAGTACAAATGGTTCTGGACTTACTGTCATATTCAAGTCATTTTCGGAAACTTTATCTTGTTGCTGGACATGGTTTTGCCTTCTATTAATGTGACTCAAGCAGTGACTCCACACCTCTAGTCAATTAATCTCAGCAATAAGCATGAGTGTCTACAGGTCCAGTTCAAAAAGTTCACTGTATCCACCCCAGCTAACTGTGTTCAAGTCCCATCAACAAAGACTCATCATTTTTTGTCCTACACCTATACTCTGAACTGTGATTGGCCTAGTATGACTGCTCATCATCCAGAAAATACAACAGGCAGTTATACTTCCACTGGACATTTACTTTGAGAACAAAAATACTATTTTAATTTATATCTACAATGCCTAGCTTAATCCTTGTTTAGATGAACAGTATTTTCCAGGCTAAGGGGATCATCGGCAGACTAGATTTGGCTGAATGAAACACATGAATCATTTGCTGAAATAAGATGGATTTTACTAAAGTTGAGACACCTGGCACAATAAATGTATTCTTATATTTGACACAGTGGATAATATGAATATAGGAATAGGTTTGCTCTGATGAAATTTAAGCTGCAATTGGTCAGTCAAAGTTGCAGAGGAAGTAAAGAAACAAGTGAATATATTGAGAATGATGGCAAGCAAGCAGAACAAGTAACAGCTGAGGTGGAAGGTTAAGACACTGTGTCCCAGCAGTATGCTGACTGAATTGAATTTAAGCCCAAGGCAATGTAATTTTGTGTGATCAGCAAAGGTATTACAGCCGGAGGGAGTACTAACATCGAGCAGTCCAAAGGATGTTGAATCGACTCCAACTTAAATAAAAACTGAATCTACTAAAGGGAATTCTTGCAGTTCTTTAGAAAAGGACATGATAAAGAAAGCAGTAGGAGCTCATAATTATTGTTAAAAGTTATATTCTTTATTCTTATTAATGTGATTACATAAAAGCAGTATGCAGAGACTCTTCTTTATATGGTCATGTCCTTTTGCTACATACAGAACAACTGAAGCAGTTGCTTACATAAGGGCAAAATCATTCCATTGTGTGATTGCTTGGAGACATAGTTTGAGACGCAGAGGAAGTTGTTATCTAAGTGTGCTTTATTTGCTTTTTGTCTTGCAATCACAGAATCTAGATTGAAAGCTGAAAATTAGACAAAAGTGTTGCATAAGAAAGAGCTCCTGTACCAGGAAGAGTCCAGCCACAAGTATGTTGCCTAAGAAATGTCCAGAGTTTACAGCACTGTCTAATGGCATCTGCTGTTCTTAGATTGGCCATTTTCCATTTAGTGTTTAAATAGTTTGTTGGATGTACTGTATAAGATGATAACAGCACAGACAAATCTTCTGGGGCTGAGAAAGCAGGAGAAGTGCCTGTGTATCTATTTAATTAATCAGATTGATCGATTGGGAAATAAATAGTGCAAGAACTGCAAAGGAAGGCAAATTAAAGAGGAAGAATTTAATGCCAATTCAGTTACAGTTAATAAATAATAAGAGAGACAGATTGAGTATTTTAAGAGAGGAAAAATGATAGCATTTTAAGTTTTTAAGTCTTAAAATGAAGTTCAATAAGCACAGGTACAGAAATTACATGGGAAATCAAACAATCCATGGTTAAGATAGGATTCCTAAAAGATAGGGAAGATGGGTAACTTATTTAGTTAGAAGTATGGAGGAAATCATGAGGCTGGTTAGTAGGGGCTGGGAGTCTTTCTAGTATCAAGAGAGGTTGGGAAGTTGATTGAGAAGAGGAAGGGAGAAATCAAGATGGTCAATGGCTCAGTGGGTGACAAGAGGAGATCAGAAAGATCAGAGAAGAAAGAGATAAGAATCAATGAAATACCTGGTGAACTGAACAGTCCTTGCCTCTTGTAAGCTGATAGATTGCCCAAGGTCTGGTAAAATACTATTGGATAAGGAATTCTAAAATTCAGACTCAGCAATAATGAAGAAATGCAAATATATTTCAAAGTCAGGATTGTGCATGACTTGAAGAATCTGCCAGTCATGATGTTCTAATGCACCTGAGGACCTTGTCCTTTTAGTGGTTGACATCAGAGATTTTGGAGGTACTGTGGACTTAGTCTAGTTAAGTACTTACAATAAATGGTACATACTACGCCATTATGTGCCGGTGGTGGAACAGATGAAGGCTTAGGGTGTGTTTGGGGTGCTAATCAAACAAGCTGCCTTCACTGAAGGATGAAAAGCTTTAGGCATTGTTGCACCTGTACTACCTAGACACTTGGAACGTATTCGATTACCCTCCTGCTTTGTGCCTTGTTGGAAGTGATAAAAATTTGGAATGCCAAGAAGTGGGTTGCTTGTCACAGAACATCCTGCCCAAGACATCACTTTGTACTGTGGAAGTTGTGGTTAGTCTCAATAAGTGTCTGGCTAATGATGATGATGCACCATCAATAACTCACTCTGAGACGTAAGAAGCGAGATATCGGCTTTTATTGACTGGAAGAATGAACAACACTACATTCTGGAGAATGAGGCCGGGCTCAAGCCTCAATCGCCTTTATACTGGGGTCTGTGGGAGGAGCCACAGGAGCAGTCCAGACAGGTATATGTAGTTCACCACAGATGATTCAGAAGGTTTTGGTGAAAGTAAGGCCATTGAATGTTAAAGGTAAGTGCTGAAGATCAATATTGTCTGCCACTTTTGTGGTACTTGTTATTTAACTTATCAGCTGATGCCTCAGAGTTGTATAACCCCCTGGGTCACCTTAGGCTCGCTCAGCTCATTCTCGTCTAGGGGGAGCAGCCTTCGGCCCCGCCAAACTGGGTAATCAGCTGGTGTGGATGCTGTGTGATGTCCCCGCCTCGCCCAAAAACAGACAGTACACCAAATGCGATTAAATGAGTACAATTTATAAAGGTTACTATAACTAAGTGATTAATAACAATACAGTATATATGAAGGAAAAACAATAAAGAAAAGGCGCCAAACTTATCAAAGTCCAAATCACTTCGTGCACAACCGTTGGAGCTCAATTACTGAAGTCTTCTGGCCACCATTCAATCCCCTCCGAACTCCTCGACTCGCAGCTCAGGACCACCCGAAGTGGTCAACCAAGCACATCTATCATCGTCTCCTCTCCTCAGGGTACCTCCTGGCCTTGGACAACCCCCCCCCCCCGGGGTCCATTCCTCACCCAGTTTACAGCATTGCGTCCTCTCTATCTCACACCCTCGCGCCGATCTGCCCAAAAGCCCGCCAACAATAGCTTACAGACTCAGAAGAAAGAACAACATTAATCCCAATTGGTTTACAAAGGAATACAATTCTCGTTATCAGTAAATTTGAACCCGAACAAGCTTTCAGCACTCTCTCGCAACAAAGAAGCATTCCTACTTTTAACAAAACAAAGAAGCCATTTTGATTACATACACAGTAACAAAGAAAAAGAAGAAATCCCCTTTACAGTTGCATTGCTTTTGTTGCATGCAGAAATGGACAGCTGCATTTGCTGAAGACTTGTGAATGAGGATGAACATTGTGCAGACATTCCCACCTCTGACCATGTAATGGAAGAAAGGTCAATGATGAAGTAGTTGATGAGGGATGAGTGCGAGAACACTGTTTTACAGTGATATTTTGCAATGGGCATGACTGAACTCTGACAACCACACCTACCTTCCACTGTGCAAGAACTGACCACAGATTTTTGAATATGCACATGTCAGCTAATTATTATTTCATTGAGATAGTATTTAAATCCATTCATTCCATCGTAGTATTTATCAAGACTTGGACACAGTAACACTTCACTGCCTGCTTGCATTTTGCCTTGCCTGAGAAATGGACTGTCGGGTCAACTGACTCTGAAGACTAGCAGTATTCATTTTATTCTTGTTGTTCTTTTCAGCCACAGTGTAGGCTTCATTCTCCATTTGAGAGTTTTAGTTAACGGCCCCGTTTGTTTTCTTTTCCCTTTAACATTGTTCACATTAAAGTCTGTGATCTATTGACCTGCTTCAGTGTCTCTCACTCTGTACTTGGGCCATATCCAAACCTAGTGATGCAATCATTGTAATGCTCTTTTTCCTTTGATATCCATTGACCTGAACTTTACCAGGACTCCTTGATGCTATGGTATTGATATCAAAAGCAGTCAGCCTCACCTTCAGAAATTCATCACTTTGGTCCAGGTTTGAACAAAGGGGGGTAATAAGCTGAGTAGTCTTGGTGAAAACCAAACTGCACATCAGTGAACCGGGCACCTCACTGATGCATAAGTAATACTTGATAACACTGTAACTGCAATCTTCATCCCACTATTGAGCATATCTATGTGGAACAATGACACAAGTCAGCAGGATCCATCATCAAGGACCCCCAGCATCCAGACCATGCTCTTTTTTTGCTGCTGGTACAGGAGCCTCAGGACTCACACCACCAGGTTCAGGAATAGTTAATACTTCTCAACCAGCAGGCTCTAGAACCAGAGGGGGTAATTTCACTCAACTTCACTTGCTGCATCACAGAATTGTTCTCGTAACCTATGGACTCATTTTCAAGGACTCTTCTTCTCATTTCTCAATAGTTATTTCTTATTAAAATTTTTTTTCTTCAGTATTTGCAGTTTGTCATCTCTCACTCATTGATGATTTGTCCATCTTGTTGGGGGCAGTCTTTCATTGATTTGATTGTGTGTCTTGCTTAACTGTAAATGCCCACAAGAAAATGAATCTCAGGATTGCTTATGGTGACATATACAGTATGTACTTTGATAATAAATTATTCTGAACATTGGAATATGCTGTCAATTAAGAGCAGAAAGAAGAACAGAAAATGCTGGAAATATTCAGCATGTAAAGGAGGCACTTGTGGACAGAGAAACTGAGACTTCAGGTTATGACCTTTAATTAGAATAAATTTTATAGCATCTGTACTTTTTTTGCTTTTCAATTGAGAGCCTGCTAATTAGAGATAATTAGCTAGATCAGATTTGTCATACTTACTGTCAACAGGACATATTTAGATGATTCCGTATTACTGGATGAGCCAGTCATATATTAATACTGGGGCAGATTATTTCATGATACAACTAGCTCTATAGCTCAGGCCTTCACTTCTACAGCTGGGATACTGTACAGTCCTGTGATATTTGTTGCAATTAATGCTCTCAATCATTGTTTGATAGAACATGTCTCGTCGGTCTTCTGTGATAGTGGAATCAACGATGGAAGCTGAGATAGATCATTTGCTTGACACCTCTAGCTGAACATGAGTGACTTTAGCTCTCATGCTAGACCCTGCTTTCATTCAAGTGAGGATGTTCTTAGACCCCTCACCTCTTATTAACTGTTTTCTGCTCATCATCACTCAAGAGTAGACAGGACTGTAGAACCTGGAACTGATCCATGGGTTGTGAGGATGATAAATTCTCTTTGTTGCATGCTAATTTTGCTATTTACCATGCATATAGTCTGGTGTTGTAGCTTCACTAGGCTGACACTTCATCTTTACTAATGCCCAGTTGTGCTCCCAGTTGTACTCCTCATCAAACCAGATAAGTCTCTGAGTTCAGCAATGGTGGAATGAGGGAAATGCTGGGTGATGAGGCATATCCTTCAATCCTCAGCCAGCCAGTCAGTATAAACTACAGTGAGTACAATTGATCTCATGGTTACTATGGCAACACATTGTAAGTCTTGTACAACCAAGATGTTATAAGATCCCATTTGGTTCACTAATTTTTATTAAGCAAAGATAACTGCAATCCTTACCCTTAATAACATGGTTAACTACAAACTTTGCTCTGAAATGCCTTGTTAAGCTCTTCACTCATAGCAAAATGCTACATCAGAACAGAGTAAATATAAAACAGTACTGAATCAGGCACATCAATACTTCCCCCAATCCATTTGGCCTAGCAAACAGGTATTTACCAAATAGCATCTAGAACTGCAGAGATATCTCACAAATGTATCAACCAATACTCCAGTACAGACGTCCCAGAATCATACCTTTCACCTGATATTCTGAACCTACCTGAAGTGTTTCTGTGTGGTTGATCAAGTGTGGTACTGGTGATCTTCCCCATTCCTTCAGGTCAGTGTTTATCAGTTCAAACACCAACAAGGAAACTTCTGCTGGACATCAGCTGCAAATCTCCATCAGCTGATGAACCATTGCTTGTCTTTGTCAGAATCATTAAGAGAAACTCGAGTGTAGAACATACTGTGGCTGGTGAACTTCATTGACTATCATTGATATTTGCTCAGTAGCCCCACCACTGATTAAACTGGGAAATATGCAGGAAGCACAACTTTTGTACAAGACATTCTATTTCCCAATTCAGGTATCCAAACTGTAAAGATCACTTCCTAAGCCAAAAGGGATTAAATAGGTTTTGCTTTAAATCTATAGAGATATTATTCTTAAGAATATTGAAATAACTGTAAGAGTGTTGACACGTGGCCAAGTGGTTAAGGCATTTATCTAGTGATCTGAAGGTCACTAATTCGAGCCTTGGCTGAGGCTGCGTGTGTGTCCTTGAGCAAGGCACTTAACCACACATTACTCTGTGACAACACCGGTGCCAAGCCATATGGGTCATAATGCTCTTCCCTTGGACAACATCGGTGGCATGGAGTGGGGAGACTTGCAGCTTGGGCAACTGCCGGTCTTCCATAAAAAAAATCCTTGCCCAGGCTTGCGCCCTGGAAACTTTCCAAGGCACAAATCCATGGTCTATTGAGACTAATGGAGGCTTTCACTACAAATATAAGACAAACAGAAAGTCAATGATTCTCTTACTAGGCGGTTAACAATGATGCCCAGTGACCTCAAATTATACCCCTGGCAATAAGAAGAAATGTAGGAAAAGGTTTAAGTTCAAATTTAATTGTTATTCAACCATACATGAATACAGCCAAACAAAATGGAGTTACATTGGGGCCAAGGAGCAAAGACAGTACCAACAATAATATAGAGCACGAGGCACATAACAAGCCCATATAAGAAGTCAATAAAATTCAGTCACACAAAAAATATAGTCCAATATCTTGAGTCCATGAATGTTGCTGCAGTCTGCAGTGAAACACAATATAACTTGTCATCTGCCGAGCAAACATGGGGGGTGGGGTGTGGATTGAGGGGGAGTAGCACTGAACCCACGACACACTATCCTCAGCAACTCCAATGCCTCTCTCCTGAACAGCTGTAGACAGGGGATATCGCGGCTTGAGGCCCTATCCTCGCCTCATATATCCATTGCCGCCTGCCAATAAATCAGTGAATTAGATGCAGCATTCCTCATTAACAAGGTCCAGCAGGGTCTCACAATCAGAAGAAGATAACTTAGATGATCACTCAATCACTCACTGTTTGACTGCACACCGCCTTCGGGCACCAACTCCTCCAACTCCTCTCTGACACAGGCATCTGCACGAGCAGCACCAAGTCCAGCTCCTTCAGTTTTACCACCAACCAGCAACGTGATGATGGGGTAGACCTGTAGTACCTTAACTTCTTAATGTCTAGTAGGGTCTTGTGATCATAAAAAATACATTAAAAAAAGACAATAACACAGGTTGACCCTGTAGAAGCCATTGTGACCAATCGCGTCACCATCTTACTGAAAACCCATAAGAGGTGAGAGAAGGGTGAGGGAGATGAAAGGAGAGAAGGAGAAAGAGGAAGAGAAGGAGGGTTCATATTAATCATGTTAATATGATAGCTAGAAATAACTAAGAACATTATATAAAGAAAGGACTAAGGGACAAAATTCCAGCTGTATAATAAGTACACGAGATTTTGCAGACGCTAGAAGTCTTGAGGAATACACAAAAAGTGTGGGTGAACTCAAGAGCCCAGGCAGAATCCGTAGGGAGGAATATACAGTTGACATTTTGAGCCCACACTCGTGATATATTCCAGTGATATCTCCAAATGCCTTTGCTCCAAAACTAGCCATAGTTCCAGCCCAATCTCACTAGTAGATATCCATTTCTTTATTTACAATTGTCAACGAATGTGAAAAGGTAGCATCAACAAAGGAATCAAATAACAATTACTTACCAAAAGCCTGAGCAGGTCTTTTTTTGGACTGTTATGACTCCAGAGCTTGTAATAGCCTAATTACATTTCAATCACGACTAAAAATGCTGCATTCTAGAGGCGAGATGAGAGTGATTGCCTGAATGTAGTATCAAGAAACACTAATTAAACTGATGTCTCTGGAGATCGAAGAGAAAACTCTTCTTCGCTGTTTGGACTAAAGAAGATTATGCTGGTTCTAGAAGATCCATGATCTCAATGCCAGGAGATTGCAGAGGAGATCCTCAGGTTAATGTTCTAGGCCCAGTCTTCCTTAACTGATTCATCAATGATCAACATCAAAAGTTGAGGATGTTTCCTGATTAATGCCTAATATCTAATTCCATTTGCAACTTTTCAGAAAATCAAGTTCATGCTTGTACTTAACAAAATATAGACAACATTCAGGTTTAAACTGATTAAATGGTAACAATATTTTGATAGATATTCTCTATATGGCTCACTAGCCATATAAATAATGTGGCCCTTGGAGAAGGTTGACCACTAGCGATTCTGTGACATGTAACACAATTTCTGACATTATAAAGTCTTCCCACTGTCTTCAAACGGTGTCAAAGGTGTGAGAAAGCTTACCTGAGAGAATGCAGTGTCAATATTTGTTTATCTTGATAGTATCCAGGAGAAAACAGCATCTTGCTCACCATCCTGTCCAACAGCCTTCAAATTCATTCCAATACAGTGGCTTCAGTGAATAGCATCTTCAACATTGACTGCATGTAAGCTACTTCAAAGGCAAACTTTAGGTCCTTATCAAGAGCAAGAACAACAATCATTTTGGAGACTCTGCACCTCAAAGCTCCCCATGAAGTTACACATCATCCTGACTCTGGAAATGCATTGTCACTGGGTCTAAATCTCTATTTAACATGGTAATGAGAGTTCCATCATTGGAAATACAGCGCCATAGGATTGCAATGCTTAACCTCAAGAGGAGTTAGGAATTGGGAATAAGTGTTTGCTTTTCAGCAACAGCCACTTCCAATAAAAGGAGAAAATAAATTCCTCTTCCTTTTGCAGGAGCAGCCGGGTCATCCTTCCAGAGAAGAAATTAAATATACTCTACTCCACAATTCAATATTGCTTCTAATACTAACCTTAAATGAAGATTAAAATAATGAGTTTGTCAATAATCAAAATCATGATTTTAATCATCTCACTGAAGTAGAATTGTTCTTCAAGGATCTCAAAATTGCTTGAGTATGATTATACTGTATCACAAATAAAGCAGTGTTATTCCTCCAGGAACAGCAATGGCCTGTTTGTAAATGCTAGTGAAGAACAGCCTTCTTTTATTTTCCCACCCTAAAGAACTAAAAGGTTTAATTATTCACTTGACTGTTTGTTATGAGTTGACATCAAACTGAGGGACTGGATTTGATGGAAATAGAACAGTAGGAAAATTTGGTAGCCAGGTTTGGGCTCTGTTTTAGCATATTGGTTAATGCAACACAATTACAGCTTGGGGTGAAGTTCTGAGTTTAATTCCAATGTCCTCAGTAAGAAAGTTTGTATGTTCTTTTTGTGAAGCACACAGGTTTCCTCCTAGTGTCCAGTTTCCTCTCACAGTCCAAAAAGATACTGGTTAGTAGTTTAATTATGCCAGGATTAGCTAGGGTTAATATGGTAGGTTGCTGGGCGGCATATCTCAGTGGCTTGGAAGAGTCTGTTCCATGCCAAATCTCTCAATAAATAATAAATAAATAGCCAGTCCCAAACGGTTTTTCAAAACAACAGTACAACAATAATATCGAAAGATCACCATCCTACTAGCCAATGAGAGCAACTTTATCAATATATTATTATTGCCAGATATAGGGTGGATTGGGTTGGGGCTGTTTCCTGCCAGCATCTATCATCAAAAATGTTGTTTATACAGCACTCTCAATGTAAACATAGCATTTGGGTCTGTACTTGCTTGTGTTTAGAAGAATGAGGGGATAGCTCATTAAAATCTATTGAATATTGAAAGGCCTATATAGAGTGGATATGCAGAGGATGTTTCCTATAATGAGGGAGTATAGGACACACAGAGTTGAGGATGAATTTCTGTAACTAGCGGTTGGTGATTCTGTGGAATTCATTGCCACAAGTGGCTGTGGAGGCCAAGTAATTGGGAATATTTAAAGCAGAGGTTGATATGATCTTGATGAGTCAGGGCATCAAAAGATACGGGGAGAAAGCAGGAGAATGGGATTGAGAAGGATAATAAATCAGCCATGATAGAATGGTGGAACTGACTTAATGGGAAGAATGGTTTAATTCTGTTACTCCTCTTACGGTCTATAATCTTAATAGTGTTTTGAATGACAGAGCTTGTCACTTCTAATGGGATGGTCCTCTATCCTCAGGGTCATGTTAAACAGGAGTTGTTATAGGGTTGAGGTGGCCCTGCTAACAGCTTGCCACTCTCTCCAGCATTCATTCATTGTAAGCTTTTTCTGTTTCTTGCTAAATTACTCTGATATTCTACATTTCCTCTCGTCATCACTTTGCGGATTACTTCTTTGCTACATTTTGATGTTTCCAATTCTCACATTTTTTTTGAGGCATTCCCTTTAATTGTTTTTTTTTGTTTTTTAAAAGTTGGACCACTTCTTATCTTGCATGTTTTCACTAGTGGAACCTGCAAGCGATGTATTAATTATTTAAATATTAGCCATTGTTTTTCTGCCATCAGGCCTTTTAATGTAATTTCTGAATCCACTACAGCCAATCTACAGTTTATACCCTTGTAGGTTTCTTAGATAAATTGAAAACACTGAATTCAGTTTGAATTAAACAATTCCCTTTGCACGTGAGGTCTGAAATAACCTGTTTCTCAACAGAATATATTCTCCAAAGCACGTCCAATTTATTCTTCATATAATTAGGCCTATTTGGTTTACTCATTTTATATATTGTTACTTCGGCTTCCATTTTCCTAAATCACACAGTGTTATACGTAGCCACTACTGTTTGAGGGCCTATAGACAATTCCCACCCAAGCTTTTCTATGCAATTGCCTATTGGACAAGTATAGGACTGAGACTCCACCAATCAATCTCACTTTCATCTCACTTGTAGTGTTGACTAAAAAACTCTGCTGTACTTATTCAACAGGTTCTAACTGCTCCTTAGAATAAATTATCTATATAACTTTCTCCATCCGTAATGCTTTTCAGAGTCCCATTCTTGGATTCCAGGTCATCGGATGCGAGCAGAAATTCCCCAACACATGCCAAGAATAAAGTTATCATGAATGTCAGAGGTTTCCATCAGCTCCCACATGCAACAGATGTAACACATCACCTGTGCTGCTCTGTCAGTCAATTTATTTGTTTGATTACTAATTATGTTATAAACTAACCACTTATACATGTTAATTATAATTTTATCTAATCAATAACTTAATTTCAAGATGGCAGTTTTAGTGAAATACCTGCACTATATCATAATAAATAGCAAGTCCCTTTAGGATGCAGAAATGAAAACTAAAATCTCATCTCCAAATTGGACTATGGCCAAATTTATATAATTCTTGTTATAATCCTACCTAAATTGTCCCTGTTGTGAGTAAGAGGCTAAGATTACTCCAGAGCATCTATTATATTGGATCTTTGAAGTTCTTTAAAAAATATTCAGTTCCAATTCAAAGTTTAAAGTTAAAATTAAATGTATTATCGAAGCACATATATGTCACTATGTAATGCCTTGAGATACATTTTCTTGTAGCATTACCTGGTCTGCTAAAGGTACTGAAATAATCAGGTTTAGAATCAAAAGCCGATTTATTATCTCTGACATATATCATGAAATTTGTTGTTTTGTAGCAGTAGTGCAGTGCAATACATAAAATGTATGATATATACGGTATAAATTAAATACATAGGGCAAAAACAAAACAGAATTAGTGAGGTAGTGTTCTTGGTCCATTCAGAAAACTGACGGTGGTGGGGAAGAAGCTGTTCCTAAAACATTAAATTTAAGGCTCCTGCACCTCTCCCTGATGGTAGAATGAGAAGCAGGCATGTCCTGGGTGATGGGCCTCCTTAATGATGGATTCAGTCTTCTTGAGGCATCAGCTTTTGAATATGTCCTAAAAGAAGGGGAAGATAGTGCCCATGATGTAGCTGACTGAGTTTTCAAATCTCTGCAGCTTTTACTAATCCTGTGCTGTTGCCTCTCCACACCAGAAGGCTATGCAATCAAAAAGCTCTCCACAGTACACTTGTAGAAATTTGCTTGCGCCTTGGGTGACATACCAATTCTCCTCCAACTCCTAATGAAATATAACTGTTTGTATGCCTTCTTTGTAGTTTGGATTCAGAATTAATCCTCAGAGATGTTAATACGCAGGAACTTGAATTTGCTCACCTTTTCCACTGCTGATTCCTTGATGAGGATTATTATGTGTTCCCTTGACTTCCCCTTCCTGTAGTCCACATTCAATTCTTTGGTCTTACTAACACTGAGTGCTAGTTTGCTGCTGTGACACCACTCAACCAGCCAATCTATCTTCATTCCTGCTCAAAACCATCTGAATTGTTGACACAACCTCAGATGTTGGCATAATGCCAGATGGTTAGGTCAACAGATATGGCAGTGGAGAGTTTATAGATGGCATTTGCACTGCTCCTTGCCACACAGGGAATAGATGTAGAGAGAGTAGAGCAATGGGCTAAGCACCCATACTTGAGGTGTGCCTCTGTTGATTGTCCACCAGAAGAAGATGTTACTTCTGATCAGCACTGTCTGTAGTCTCTTGATGTGGAGGTCAGGATCCAGTTGTAGAGAAAGGTACAAAAGCCATATTCTAAAGCTCGTTTATTAGTACTGGGGAGTAATCAATAAACAACAGCCTGACATAGGTATTGTTGTTGCCTAGAAGATCCAAGGCTGAGTAGAGAGCCAGTGACATTGCATTTACTATAGGCCTATAGTGGCAATAGGTAAATAGCAGTGCATTCATGTCCTTGCTTAGGCAAGAGTTAATTCCAGCCATTTAACATGAAATGACTGTGTTGTTCTGATGTGAAAGCAAGGGAAGGCATGGCTGATTTTAATTAAAGGATTATAGGCTAATGACAGGACTGGAAATTGAGATGCGAAATACATACCATCAGGGAGCTATGAATTTCAAATCTGCATCAAGGTAACTCTGCAAATAAAGGGAGAGTTTCTAAATGCTGTACAGAGGAAGAAGGAAGACCAAGGCAAGGGAGGTCAGGGATTTTCTATTGCTTTATTTACTTAACATGGCATATTCCAGCTGGCATACCTGATACAAACACAAGAGATACTGCAGATGCTGGAAATCTTGGAAAATATGCACAAAATTCTGGAGGAACTGAGCAAATCAGGGAGTACCTGATGAAGTGTCACAGCCCAAAACATTGACCCTTAACCACGCTCTATAAATGCTGCCTGTACCCTGATTTTGCTTTTTTTTTGGTAGGATTAACATGAGGCATATCATTAAAAAAAAATCACACCCAATTTGTAATGACAGCTTCAGTCCATGTGGTTAAAATTTATATTCAAACCTTCAAGCCTGCACTGAAGTCACGGCCTACCTCAAAATCAGTAAAATTAGAATATTACTGGATGGGGGCAGCCTCAAACAATGATTGCCCTGAACTTCATCCTTCCCCAGCACCTTCCTTGTTGCTGAGAAGTTAAAATCCCATCTGGGTCCTACACACTCAATGCAAGTACTGGCACCAGCATGTTTTGAAGTCTTGTATAATTTTTTCTTCCTCACACAGTCACCCAAGAGGGAGATCTTTGACAAAAAGCCATCTAAATCCCTTTAATGGTGCACCAAGTGTAAAATAACTACATTTTTGGAATAAGCCCCATCAGATCCCACATGTATTCCCATTAATCTAATAATACCCTAATAATTTTGATATATCTTTGTTAATGAGACAGATGGATTGGTGATTATCTAACTCAGTAGTGATGTGCTTGTTAAATTAATCTATGTACTCTACTTGCAGCAAGTGAGTGATCCTGCAGAATAACAACAAAAATAATTCTAAAATCTTAATGGTCTAGAACTAAAATTCTAATTTCTCTGGAAGTTGCTCTGTTGACTCACCCAAGACCAAATTCTTCACCAATATGAACTTCACTGCTCTTCTTTTCAACAGACCCAACATAATAACTTTCTACATGAAAAAAAAAGGAAATACAAAATAGGAAAAGAAGAGGTTAGAAATGAAATAAGGGAAACAGATAGAAAAAGAAGAAAAATATTACAAAATTATATAGAATATAGAATAGTACAGTGGAAGAAAAAGTCCTTTGTTCCATGATGTCTGTGCTAACTATGCTAATTTAACTCATCATATCTGCCTGCACAGTCCATGCCCTTCTATTCTCTGTCTGTTCACTGTCCGTTCAATGGCTCTTAAACATTATGATCATGTCTTCTTCCACTACCTCCCCAGATATTGTATTCCAGGCATTCACCATCCACTGTGTAAAAAATCTTGCCTCAGGAATCTTCTACAAATTTTCCCCTCTCACCTTTAAGCTCTGTCCTCTATCCTTTGCTATTTCCACCTGGAAAAAAAGACTGTGATGAACTCCCCCAATTATGCCTCCTATAGTTTTATATACATCTACCATATTGTTCCTCAGCCTCTGATGCTTCAAAGAAAACAATCCAAGTCCTTGGAAAGCTAACACTGGCCATTCCAGGTAATGTACTGGATTAGAGTGTATTAGCTTTCTTTTGCACCCTCTCCAAACTCTCCACAGCCTTCCTGTAATACAGCCACCAAAACTGCACATCATACTCCAACTGTGGCCTGATTAAAGCTGGAACATGACTTCCTGACTTTATACTCAACACACCAAGTGAAGACAGGTGTGCCATATGCCTTCTTTACCACTTTATCTACTTGCATTGTCACTTTCCGGAAGCAATGTTCCGAAAGATCTGTTCATTCATTGTGCACTTTCCTCTCACACACACATACATACATACCTACCTACACTATTGTTCAGAAGTCTTAGGCACATACAGTATATAGCTAGGGCACCTAAGACTTTTGCACAGTACTGTAATTGTCAACGTAGAGTGGAGAGCGTTTTTGTAAATCCGGCAGGAACAAAAGATGTTGGGAATGGCAAGGGTGGAGTGCCGTGGGACAGGTGACAGAGAAGGAATGTGGGGGTGGCGTGGGTGCAGACATACACAGCCCTGAGATACAGGAAAGGTCACTTGATCCCAAACAATTGGATTGTGGATCATTACAGAATGTCTCTCTAGCACTTCTATGCTCCCTCCCTTCCCCTATCGCAACCATGATACCCTTCTCCCTGCTCCCTTCCCACTTCCAGTCCACAACAGAGACCCATGTCAGAATCAGGTTCATCATCACTCACATATGTCATGAAATGGGTTTTCTTTGTAGCAGCAGTATAGTGCAATACATAAAATTACAACAGTAGTGTGCAAAAGGAGGCTTGATGAAAACTTTACAAAAGTCCATGTAAACAGCATCCATTACCTTATCCTGAGCAATTATCTTCATCACCACCTCAAAAACCTCCGTTATGTATGCACAACATGACCTTCTCTGCACCAAGCCATACTGACCATCTCTAATGTCTATGCTTTTCCAGATGTAAATAGATATTCATCCCAAAAATCTTTGCCAATAATTTCCATACCACTATAGTCAATTTCACTGGCTTGCAATATCCTGATTTGCTTCTATTTCCCTTCTTAAATAGAAAAAAACAACATTCAGTATTCTCCAATCCTCTGGGACCTCATCTGTGGCTAAGGAAGAGACAAAGATCTCTGTCGTAACTCTTCACTTGCAATTCTCAATAAAATTGGTATAGATCTGATCAGGCCTTTAAAAAACATCCACATTAATGTTCTTAAGAGCTCCAACCCTCCTCCATTTTGATACCAATGCACCCTTGAATATTAGCATATCTCTCCAGATCTCATTATCCTTCATGTTCTTTTCCTTGGTGAATACTGACGTGATGTACATTCAGTATTTCACCCTCTTCCTTTGGTTCCAGGCATAAACTCATTCTCTTTGAGTGAGCCTACCCTCTGCAATATTAACCACTTGTCTTTAATGTTTGTATAAAATGTCTTGAGATTCTCCTCAATGATACTTGCCATGGACATTTCATGGCCTTGTTTAGCCGTTGCATTTCCCTGTTTAAGTAATGACCTACTTCCATAATATTCTTCAGAGATCCTGTCTAATTTCATCTTCCATTATTACTTTTTTTATTTATAGATGCAGCATGATAATAAGCCCTTATGGCCCGAGGAGCCTATGCCATCCAATTGTACCCATTTGAACAATTAACCGAATAATCCACATGTATTTGGAATGTGGGAGGAAATGAGTGCACCCAGAGGAATCCCATGTGGTTCAAAGTTCAAAGTGATCAGGGTACATACATGTCACCACATACAACCCTGAGATTTCTTTTTCCTCTGGGAATATTCAGAAAAGCTATAGAATAGCAACTGTAAACAGAATCAATGAAAGAGCAAGAGCACAGAAGACAACACAGTTGAAATGCAGCTATAAACAAATAGCAATAAGTAGCGAGAGCATAAAATAACATGATAACAAATCCCTAAAGTGAGATTCATCAAGCAGTAGTAAGTCAAGGCAACTAGACTTGATGTGTTGTCCAGAAGACATTTCACCACTCATCTCAGAATCTTCTTCAGTTCTAATCCATGGTGGGTAGTTTTCCGGTTTATAAACTCTGTGAGTTCTTTAAAGGTATAGCAATCATATAAGGGTCATTAAAAGCTGTAGAGATAATGAGACAGTCATTAGTCTCATCGTTGCATGAATGAAGGTGTGAACTGTAGTGGGACACCAGGATAAAGATACTTAAAATGCAGTCCTAACATCTTTACCATTGACCTTTCATGGCCTCATTTAGCCAGCCTGCTTGATGGCAGCAGTGAGAAAATAGCATGGCCTGGATATGAGGACCCTTGCTTTCCAACAACAGTGCATCATGTAGGTATGCTCAATGGTTGGAAAGCCTTTACCTGTCATTTACTGGGCTGAATCCACTAGCTTTTGTAGGATTGTCTGTTCAAAGGCATTAGTGGTTCCATACTAGGCTGTAATGCACCCAGTCATTACATTTTCCACTACACATCGATAGAAGTTTACCAAGGTTTTTAATGTCATGCTGATTTGCTGCAGCCTTCTAAGGAAATAGAGGCACCATTGTGCTTCTGTTGCAATTACAGTTATATGATGGGTCCAGGACAGGTCCTCTGAGATTGTGACACCCAGGAATTTAAAGTTACTGACCCCCTCCACTCTGATCCTTTAATGAGGACTGGCTCCTGGATCTCTCGTTTCCCTCTCCTGAAGTCTACAATCAGCTTCTTGGTCTAGCTGACATTGAATGAGAGGTTGTTGCTATGACACCACTCAGCCAATTTCAATCTCCCTCCTGTATGCTGATTCATCACCACCTTTTTACACCCACAACTGTGCTGTCGTCAGCAAACTTGTATATGGTGTTATAGCTGTACTTAACCACACAGTCATAGGTTCAAAGGAAGTAGAGCAGGGGGCTAAGCACACATCCCTGTGGTGCACCCGTGCAGATGGAGATCTTGGAGGAGATGGTTTTGCTAATCTGAACTGACTGGGTTCTGCAAGTGAGGAAATACAGGGTCCAATTGCACAAAGGGTATTGAGGCCCAGGTCTTGGAGTTTACTGATTAGTTTTGAGGGGATGCCTGGTATTAGGAAGCAGCAATTCACAGGGAACTGTGGCAAAACTGAAACTGGGTCACTGGAGTTGTAGTAGCACTACACTACTGTGCTGCACAAAACCACTTCCCAAACTTTGCATATTCTTCCTTCTGCTTTTTGACTAAAGTTTTTTCAACCAAGGTCCCTGAACCTTATCACACAGGAAGATGTTGGTCCTGAATTCAGACCAGCTAGCCTTTAAATGACTCCCACATACTAGATGCGGATTTCATCAAGATTTGCTGTTTCCTAATTCTGTTGTGATTAGGCTCTGCCCAATTTTGCACTTTCCTTGAGGTCCTGTTGTATCTTTATCATAATTATGTGAAAACCTATGGAGTCATGATCACCATGTCCAAAGTGTTCGCTCGGTGAAACTTGAATCACTGGGAAAAGTCATTTCCCAATCATCATCATCATCATGTGCTGTGTCATATGACATTGGCGAACATGGTCTCATGACCATGATTGTTTTTGGCAAATTTTTCTACAGAAGTGGTTTGTTGTTGCCTTCTTCTGGGCAGTGCATTTACAAGATGGGTACCCCAGTCATTATCAATACTCTTCAGATTGTCTACCTGAAATCAATGGTCGCATAACTAGTGATATGACCATCCTCCACCTACTTCCATAACTTCACCTGATCTTGATCAGGGGCTAAGCAGGTGATACACCTTGCTCAAAGGTGACCTGCACACTAGCAGAGGGAAGGAGCACCTTACGCATACTTTGGTAGAGACATATTTCCACTCCACCACTGACATTTCCCAATACGTTTATCAAATTCTGTCCCATCTAAACTTTTGGTATTAAGGGAGTCAAAATAGCGGGCAAATTAATTCACCTACAAATATTATTACTCAGATGCTTTGATAGGGTGTTTGCTACAACAAACAAAATAAACATGTGACAAGCAATTCTGGAAATGCATAAATAATAAAAGAAAATCCAGTTTGGTTACAGATCTACCAAAATATGCACTATAAACTCAATGATAATCAAAGCAAAATGACAAGATATGATTAGTCAGTTGGCTTCAATATTGACCACATAAGTTGGTAGAAAGAGCATGAAATATCAAGTCAAGTCGTCAAGTCAATTTTTATTGTCATTTCGACCATAACTGCTGGTACCGTGCATAGTAAAAATGAGACAACATTTTTCAGAACCATGGTTTACATGACACAGTACAAAAACTAGACTGAACTACGTAATAAAAAAAACACAGAGAAAGCTATACTAGACTACAGACCTATACTGGACTGCATAAAGTGCACAAAAACAGTACCGGCATTACAATAATAGACAATACACAATAGACAGTAGGTGCAGGAGTAGGCCATTCGGCCCTTCTAGCCAGCACTCCCATTCACTGTGATCATGGCTGATCATACACAATCGGTACCCCGTTCCTGCCCTCTCCCCATATCCCTTGACCCCGCTACCTATAAGAGCTCTATCTAACTCCCTCTTGAATGCATCCAGAGACTTGGCCTCCACTGCCTTCTGGGGCAGAGCATTCCACATATCCATCACTCTCTTGGTGAAAAAGTTTTTCCGCATCTCTGTTCTAAATGGCCTACCCCTTATTCTTAAACTGTGGCCTCTAGTTCTGGACTCACCCATCAGCAGGAACATGCTTCCTACCTCCAGTGTGTCCAATCCCTTAATAATCTTATATGCTTCAATCAGATCCCCTCTCATCCTTCTAAATTCTAAATTCCAATAAATAATAAACAGGACAGTAGGGCAAGGTGTCAGTCCAGGCTTCGGGTATTGCGGAGTCTGATAGCTTGGGGGAAGAAATTGGTATATAGTCTGGTCGTAAGAGCCCAAATGCTTTGGAGCCTTTTCCCAGACGGCAGGAGGGAGAAGAGATTGTATGACGGGTGCATGGGGTCCTTCATAATGCTGTTTCCTTCGCAGATGCAGCGTGTAGTGTAAATGTCCGTGATGGCGGGAAGAGAGACCCCGATGTTCTTCTCAGCTGACCTCACTATCCGCTGCAGGGTCTTGCGATCCAAGATGGTACATTTTCTGAACCAGGCAGTGATGCAGTTGCTCAGGATGCTCTCAATACAACCCCTGTAGGATGTGATGAGGATGTGGGGTAGGAGATGGACTTTCCTCAGCCTTCACAAAAAGTAGAGACGCTGTTGGGCTTTCTTTGCTATGGAGCTGGTGTTGAGGGACCAGGTGAGATTCTCCGTCAGTTGAACACCAAGAAATTTGGTGCTCTTTATGATCTCTACCGAGAAGCCGTCGATGTTCAGCGGGGAGTGGTCGCTCCGTGCCCTCCTGAAGTCAACAACCATCTCTTTTGTTTTGTTCATATTAAGAGACAGGTTTTTGGCTCTGCACCAGTCCGTTAGCCGCTGCACCTCCTCTCTGTAAGCTGACTCGTCGTTCTTGCTGATGAGACCCACCACGGTAGTGTCATCGGCAAACTTGATGATATGGTTCGAGCTGTGTGTTGCAGCACAGTCATGGGTCAGCAGAGTGAACAGCAGTGTGATGGCGTTGGAGATGCTGCTCCCGATCCGGAGTGACTGATATCTCCCAGTCAGGAAGTCTAGTTCCAGTTGCAGAGGGAGGTGTTCAGACCCAATAGGCTCAGCTTTCCAATCAGTTTCTGAGGGATGATTGTGTTGAATGCTGAACTGAAGTCTATGAACAGCATCTGAACGTATGTGTCTTTATTGTCGCGGTGGGTTAGGGCCAGGTGGAGGGTAGTGGCAATGGCGTCATCTGTTGAGCGGTTGGGATGGTATGCAAACTGCAGGTGGTCCAATATGGAGCAACAGCAAAGAATTCAAGGGGCCAGGCAGCATCCATAGAAGAAATGGACAGTCGAGTTATGGGTTAAGACTTTTTATCTCATACAGATAAAGTTTCCTAACCTAAAACCGTTGACTGTCTATTTCCCGGTGCAATTGCCACCTGACTCCGTGAGTTCCTCCAATATCTTGTCTATCACTCCAAACTCCAGCAGCTACAGTTTCAGGTAACGTGGAGTTTACTTTGAACTCTCTGAAAGCTTTAAAATGTACCGATAGTCCTATGACAAAGAATATATGGTGTTTTGTACAAGCAACCCTGTAAAAGAATCAGCAGCAACAGAACACACCAAGAGTCTGGTTTTGCTGTGAACAATCACTATTTTATTAGTAACTATGTAATACAGTAACTTAAACCAGGTAAACCAAGAGTTAGCAGTGTTATGCATAGATAGAGGTAAAAATAAAGTTCTCAAACTCATTCAAGCTCCGGTGGCAAGAGTTATAGTCTTACGATGGTATGCAAGAATGTTCAGTTCCATCCATTCACAAAATTGAGGTGAGAGAGAGATATTTGTAATCCAAATAAACAGGTGTCGTCAATCTTCTCGTTGTCCTCCAAATCCTTCAAGTTAGCCAAATGTGACTCCACTAAGGCAACCGTCTTCCAGTGGTAAAACTACTAACCCAGGCAAAGGTTAAACACACCGGTAGTACCCACAGGGTCACCCTTATGCACACTGTGATAGCCAGTGATCCAACGAAGTAACTCCAACAGTGATTTGCCACAGGAGTGCTTTTTCCAGTGAAATACCACACCTAGACAAGGGTAAACACACAAGTGGTATTCACAAAGGATTCCCCTTCATCAGAGAACCCACTCCTGTGGATTAACTATGTGACAATCACACTTTGGTATTCGAATGGAATCAATCTCACTCTTACAGGCTACTTGGAGAGAGTCCAAACAGTCTCTTTGTCACTAGGTTTCTTCTGTTTCAAACCTTCCTCTCCTCCTCTGCAAACTTATTCTAGTTGCAGCACTCGTGAGAGTCATTTATCAATACTCTGGATCGATCTCAACTCACCCCTTTGCGCTACTGGAAGTTTAAACCAGCAACCCCACTCACTGGTGTCTTTCATTGACCGAAAATATTTTGACTCTGACTGTGTGTGTCTCTGTGTCCTTGTGTATTAAAAACGAGCTGCAGAAAAAATTTAAACATTCATTGTCCATCAAATAACTCCACCTCTCTCACCATAGTAACCAAGCAATTTTGTAGTCAGTAGAAATCCAACAGTGTCCAAAAGTCAGTCTCATTCTCTCAGCATTTTAAAATGACAGTCCACAGAAAAAAATGAACCCTATTGATAGCAAGCTGGCCACCAGCAGGCAATATATGTTAAAGTTCATTATTTGGTCTGTCAACTAACATTATTTGGTTATAGAAAATTACTAGGGTTCAAGAATCAAAAGCAGATTCAAAATGTGCTCAAACTCCAAATTATGAGGTTTAGTTACATTAAAGGGAGACTATGATAAAATTCAGGTAGATTTCATAGACTTAATAGGCTGAATCATATATTTCTGTGT
Source organism: Hemitrygon akajei (assembly GCF_048418815.1). NCBI lineage: Eukaryota > Metazoa > Chordata > Chondrichthyes > Myliobatiformes > Dasyatidae > Hemitrygon > Hemitrygon akajei. The sequence goes on along the minus strand of NC_133126.1, from coordinate 149,273,679 downwards.
TGCCCCAGTTTGGATATTTGCTCCTTTTGAGCATATAAGTGCTGTTGTTTCTCTTATCTACTGCAAAGGTCTGCTATGGAACGAGATGATTCAATCTGAGAAACAAATTATTGCTAGGTACTTCTCAAATGAATCAGGTAAATGTTTTTCAGGGAGGTAAAAATAGCAAATTGCCCCCTATAATTGTTTATACACATACGTATTGAAAAAATCATCTTATGTAAGACCACTTTCCATTGTATTGCACACCTCAAACTTATTTCAATCTCTTCCCTTGGAAGATTATCAAAAATCCAAAATATTAATAATTCTACAATTATCTATGTTTAATATAGCAATGGTTGGATAAATAAAATCACAACAGCAGTTACCTTTTTTTAGTAACAAGTTGCTTTAACTATTTTGTATGAACAATTCTATTTATCTAGTCTAATTAATGTTGTGAATATTTACAGCATTATGAGAAAATATCTGTGAATATTTTATAATTGTCCATGTAAATCTTAGCATCTGCACCATGCAGTATTTAATACAGTTAGATTAGTTTTAATTATGAATGCCATTCTATTATCATGAAGGAAAATGATATTTCCAGTAGCAGATGATTTCAATAAAATTTTAAATATTTTGGCAGATGTGCCGTTTAACTTTCATTAATAAATGTTAAATGGAGTTGGATGTACTCAGGATCATTCGGGAGGCTGAAAACCTCATAGATAAGACTTTTACTGAGGTTCTCACGCCCAGAGTGCCAGCTTCAGATGGTACATCGATGACCACCAGAAGAAGTAAGGGGGGTAACCAGTCAGTACAGTGTCCCCCTGTGGCCATTCCACTCAGCAACAAGTATACCCCTTTACATACTGTGACCTATCAGGCCTCAACTGTAGCATTGTGGTAGGCTCAGCAGGGACATGAAGTCTCAGGCAGAGTGATAGTGAAAGGAGACTTGATAGTTGGGGGGATGGACAGGAGATTCTGAGACCATAGTTTTCTCCTTTTGCTTGTTCTTTCTTTCCTCTCTTTTCTATAAGTGTATACCTCAGATAAATATTATGTGGAGATTTGTGGCAAATATAACTATATGATATGATATGATTTTATATATATATATATATATATATATATACACACACACACATATATACACATATAACATCTGAAATACATCTTGTGGAAATGTTTGTTTGATGATGAACTTCAATAAAAAAAATACAAAAAAAAGAAAGAGATGTCAGGATGATGTGTTGCCTCTCAGGTACTAGCTCAAAGTTCAAACTAAAATTAATTATGAGAGTACATATACTGTATATCACCACATACAACCCTGAAATTCTTTTTCTGCAGGTATATTTAGCAAATCAAAAGAACAGTAACTGTAAACAGATCCAATGGAAAACAAACTGTGCAAATGCAAACATAAATAAATAGCAATAAATAATGAGCATGGAATAATAAGAGTCCTTAAAGTGAGACCATTGGTTGAGGGAACACTAGAAGTAGAATGAGTTCAGTTATCCTCTTTTGTTCAACAGCCTGATGGTTGAGGGGTAGAAACTGTTCTTGAACCTGGTGGTGTGAGCCCTGAGCTTTTTGATGGTAACAGTGAGAAAAGAGCACGGCCTGGGAGGTGAGGATCTTTGATGATGGATGCTGCTTTTCTATGGCAATATTTCATGTAGATGTGCTTAGTGGTTGGGATAGTTTTACCCATGATATGCTGGGCTGAATCCATACCTTCTGGAAGATTTTCCACTCAAAGGCATTGGTATTTCCATACCCGACCATAATGTAGTCAGTCAGCACACTTTCCACCACACATCTATAGAAGCTTGCCAAGTTTTTGATGATATGGGAATCTCTGCACACTCCTGAGGAAGTAAAGGTGCTGTTGTGCTTTCTTTGTAATTATATTTATATGATGGGTCCAGGATAGGTCTTCTGAGATAGTGATACTCAAAATTTAAAGTTACTTCCCCTCCCTACCTCTGATCCTCTGGCTCAGGCTGTCTCATAGAAGATTCTCTAGAGAGAGGGTGAGTAGCCAAAGACAGAGGTGCACATTGGGAAAGAGGTCTTGTGCAGTGAGTATAGGGAGTTAGTGAATTGAATTTAATTGAAATTCTCTTCAAAAGGCTGAAAAGGTAGTAATCTCTGGATTACTCCCAGTACCGTGTGTCAAGCAGAGCAGGAATAGGATGTTAGGATAGTTGAATGAGTAGCTGAGGAATTGGTGCAGGGGCAGGGTCTCAGATTTCTGAATCATTGAGATCTCTTCTGGTTAAGTTATGACCAGTTCAAAAAGGATGGTTTACATCTAAACTCGAGGGAGACCAATAACCTTGTGGGCAGGTTTGCTCAAGCTGCTGGTAAGTGTTTAAACTAATTTGGCAGAGGAATGGGCACCAGAGAGATAGAGCTGAGGATGGTGCAGTTTGTATTTTAGGTTAGTACAATGTGTAGTGAGACAGTGAGGACGGATGCGCAGATGAAAGGGCAAAATTGCAGTCAGTGGGATGAGTTAAAGTGTAACATGGGGGTTAAGTGGAAAAGGCTGATGAACACAGGACTAAAAGTGCTATATTTGAATGCACACAATGTATGAAAAAAGGTAGACAATCTTGTAGTTCATTTAGAGATTGGCAGGCATGATGTTATGAATGTTACTGATTCGTGGCTGAACGAGGATCATGGCTGGGAACATAACATCCATGGATACGCATTGTATTGAAAGGACAATGTTGGTAAAAATTGAAATCAACTCCTTAAAATTAGGTGGCATAGAATCGGAAGATGTAGAGTCCTTGTGGATAGAGTTAAGAAACTGAAGGGTAGGAAGAACCTGATGTGAGTTATATACAGTTCACCGAAGAGTAAGCAGGATGTGGGATATAAATTACAATGAGAGATAGAGTAAGCATGTAATAAGGACAATGATATGATAATCATGGGGGATTTCATTAAGCAGGTAGTTTGGCAAAATCAGGTTGATGCTGGATCCTAAGAGAGAAAATTTGTCAAAAGGACACAAGATGACTTTTTAGAGCTGCTTCTGGTTGAGCTCACCAGGGGATCAGCTACTCTGAATTGGGTGTTGTGTAATGAACCCGATTTGATTAGGAGCATAAGGTAAAGGAAACTTTAGGAGACAGTGATAATAATATGCTAGAATTAACTCTGCAGTATGAGAGGGAGAAGAAAAAGACTCAGTATCACTGTATCAGTATTACAGTGTAATAAAAGGAATTACAGAGAAAGGAACTGGCCAAAGTTAATTGAAAGGGGACACGATCAAGGATGACAGCAGAAAAACAATGATGGCTGGAGTTTCTGGGGACAATTCAGAAGGTATAGGATAGATATATCCCAAAGATGAAGAAGTATTCTAAAGGGAGGATGAGGCAATCATGGCTGGCAAGGGAAGTCAAACAGAGCATAAGAGAGAAAGCATATAATATAGCAACAATTAGTGGGAAGTTAGAGGATTGAGAAACTTTTAAAAAACAATACAAGGCAACTTAAACAGCTACAAGGAGAGAAAAAAAATGAAATATGAAGGTAAGCTAGCCAATAATATAAAAGAGGATACCAAAAGTTATTTCAGATATATAAAGAGTAAAAGAGAGGTGAGAGTGGATATTGGACCACTGGGAAATAATGCTGAGAGGGAGTTATGAGTTTCAAAGAGATGGCAGATAAATTTAATAAGTATTTTGCTTTAGTCTTTACTCTGAAAGATACTAGCAGAATGCCGCAAGTTTGAGAATGTCAGGGAGTAGCAGTGAGCATAGTTGTAATTTCTAAGAAGAAGATCCTTGGAAAGTTTAAATGTTTGAATATAGTTAATAACATGAAAAGGAATTATAATATGATTAGCAATAGTCAGCATGGCTTTGTCAAGGGCAGGTCGTGCCTTACGAGCCTGACTGAATTTTTTGAGGATGTGCCTAAACACATTGATGAAGGAAGAGCAGTAGATGTAGTGTATATGGATTTCAGTAAGGTATTTGATAAGGTACCCCATGCCAGGCTTATTGAGAAAATAAGGAGGCATGGGATCCAAGAGGACATTGCTTTGTGGACCCAGAACTGGTTTGCCCACCGAAGTAAAACATTGGATGTAGATGGGTCATATTCTGCATGGAGGTTGGTGACCAGTGGTGAGCCTCAGGGATCTGTTCTGGGACCCTTACTCTTCGTGATTTTTATAAATGACTTGGATGAGGAAGTGGAGGGATGGGTTAGTAAATTTGCTGATACCACAAAGGTTGAAGGTGTTGTGGATAGTGTGGAGGGCTGTCAGAGTTTACAGCAGGATATTGATAGGCTGCAAAGCTGGGCTGAGAAGTAGCAGATGGAGTTCAACCCAGATAAGTGTGAAGTGGTTCAATTTGGTAGGTCAAATATGATGGCAGAATATAGTATTAATGGTAAGACTCTTGGCAGTGTGGAGGATCAGAGGGATCTCGGGGTTCAAGTCCATAGGACGCTCAAAAAAGCTGTGCAGGTTGACTCTGTGGTTATGAATGCATACGGTGAATTGGTCATCATTAATCATGGAATTGAATTTAGGAGCTGAGAGGTAATGTTGCAGCTATATAGGACCCTGGTCAGACCCCACTTGGAGTACTGTGCTCAATTCTGGTCGCCTCACAACAGGAAGGATCTGGAAGCCATAGAACAGGTGCAGAGGAGATTTACAAGAATGTTGCCAGTGAACTCAGCCTTTCCTCCTTGGAGTGACAAAGGATGAGCTGTGACCTGATAGAGGTGTATAAGATGATGAGAGGCATTGATCATGTGGATAGTCAGAGGCTTTTTTCCAGGGCTGAAGTGGTTTCCACAAGAGGATACAGGTTTAAGGTACTGGGGAGTAGGTACAGAGGAGATGTCAGGGGTAAGTTTTTTACACAGAGAGTGGAAAGTGCATGGAATGGGCTGCCAGCAATGGTGGTGGAGGTGGATATGATAGGGTCTTTTAACAGACTTTTGGATAGGTACATGGAGCTTGGAAAAATAGAGGGCTATGGGTAAGCCTAGTAATTTCTAAGGTAGGATCAGGTTTGGCACAACTTCGTAGCCCGAAGGGCCTGTATTGTGCTGTAGGTTTTCTATGGTTCTATGTTTCTATGTTTACCTGGACCAGATGGACTACACCTAGGATTCTGAAAGAGGTAGCTGAAAAGATTGTTGAGGTATTATTGAAGATCTTTATAGAATCACTAGATTTTCAGTAATGGTTCCAGAGGAATGGAAAATTGCAAATGTCACTCCACTCTTTAAGAAGGGAGGGAGGCAAAAGAAATAAACTCTAATTAGCTTGACTTCAGTGGTAGGGAAGATGTTGGCGTCCGTTACTAATGGCGAGGTTTCAGGGTACTTGGACGCACATGATAAAGTAGCCCAAAGCATGACATTTCAGGGTAATCAAAGGTACATGATAAAATAGGCTGAAGTCAGCATGGCTTACTGAAGGGGAAATCTTACCTGAAAATTTATTGGAATTCTTTGAGGAAATAACAGACAGGACAGACAAAGGAGAGTCAATGGATATTGTTTACTTGGATTTTCAGAAGGCCTTTGAAAAGGTGTTTAACAAGATAAGCTAGCAGCATGGATAGAAGATTGGCTGCCAAGCAAGAGGCAAAGAGTGGGAATAAAGGGGACCTATTCAAGTTGGCTGCAGGTGACTACTGGTGTTCCACAGGGGTCAGTATTGGAAACACTTATTTTCACATTATGTGTTAATGATTTGCATGATGGAATTGATAGCTTTTTGGCCAAGTTCGCAGATAATACAAAGATAGATGGTGGGGCATATAGTATGGAGGAAGCTGGGACCCCTTGGAAGTTCTTAGACAGATTGGGAGAATGGGCAAAGATGTAATATCGAGTAAGGAAGTGTATTTTCCTGCACATTGGTAGAAGGAATGTAGGGGTAGACTATTTTCTAAATGGGGAGAAAATTGTGAATCTGTGGAACTCGTCACTACAGATGGCTGTGGAAGTAAAGTAATTGAGCATCCTTAAAAAGGAAATTGATAAGTTCTTGATTAGTTAGGGAGTTGAAGGTTATGGGGAGAAAGCAGGAGGATGGGGTTGAGAGGGATAATAAATCAGCCAGGACTCGATGGGCGGAATGACTAATTCTGCTCCAATGCCTTATGTCTTAAATCAGACATTCTCCCCATATACATGACAAACTAAAGTTTAGAGAAAACTTTAAACAATAGCAGTATCAAACAATAATACTGCTACTGTTTGAAGTCTTATGTTTCATGGAAATTGATTGCATTTTCCTTATAACATTTTGACCTCTTATTGGTTGCAAAATCAGTCTCATATTATATTTTGAATATAACAAAATAACTTAAATTGTTAATTAAAATAATTTATTCAGAAAATATTAATATGAATCTAGTTATATACAGTATTGTAGAGGCCTAGGATTTTTTGTCATAGAAATTTAAGGTATGTTTTGTATTTAATAGACTTCATGTGTGAAGAAAATTGGATAGTTTTTCTGTAGTTATAATGCCCAGTTGAATGTGAAATGAAAAGCTCCACTTTGCAAAATTGCAAATAGTACCCACACTTATAGACATAGGCAATCTGTTGTTAATGAGCAACTGGCTCGGTTTTGCACTTCTCATCCAGAAAGGTCTGATGAACAACAGTAACTGAGCTTTACATACGTATATCACATCAGCAATCTGTATGTGGAGAGGAGTGGATGCAAGTGGGTGTTGATGAACAGAACTAAGAACTCATGAAAAATAAGCCATATCCCTACATGAGAGTTATTTATTTGAATATATAAGTCCTGAGGCAATCAAATTCAAAATGCAATTGATAAGGTGCCAGAAAATTAACTTTTTAATAAACAATGCTAGGTCTCGTGTGATAGGATGAAAATATTAAGATTTTACAAGTAATAATTTGAAATTGAAGAGCAGATTGAAAATATAACACAAATACACTAAGTGCATTTTTTTTCATGATTATAAGGTCCAACCAGAGAGGATTTCAAGGGTTTTACACTAACACAAAGGTATTATACTAATACTGATGCATCTGCCTTTAGAAGCTGAAGTCAAATGTATCAGTATTACAGTGGAATAAAAGGAATTACAGAAGCATGAAAGAGGAACTTGCCAAAGTAGATTGGAAGGGGTCACTAGCAGGGATGATGACAGAGCAGCAATGCCTGGAATTTCCCGGAGCAAATCAGAAGGCACAGAATAGATACATTCCAAAAATGAAGTTTTCTAAAGGTAGGATGATGCAACTGTGGTTGACAAGGGAAGTCAAAACCAACATACAGCCAAAGAGAGAACATTTAATAGATACAAAATTCGTGGGAAGTTAGAGGTCTCAGAAGCTTTTAAAAACCAACAGAAGGCAATGAAAAATGTCATAAAGAGGGAAAAGATGGAATACAAAGTTAAGCTAGCCAATAATATTAAAGACAATGCCAAAAGATTATGCAGATATATAAAGTGTAAAAGGGAGACTAGAGTGGATATTAGACCTCCGGAAAATTATGCTGGAGAAGTAGTAATGGGGGACAGGGAAGTGGCAGAGGAACTGAATAAGCATTTTCCACCAGTCTTCACTGTGGACGATGCTACCAGTATGTCAAAGTTCGAGAGTGCCAGGCGGCATAGTGAGTGAAGCTGCCATTACTATGAAGAAGATGCCTGGGAAACTGAAAGGTCTGATGATAGATAAATCACCTGGACCAGATGGTCTACACCCCAGGGATCTGAAAGAGGAGGCTGAACAGACGGTGGAGGCATTAGTGATGATCTTTCAAGAATCAATAGATTCTGCCATGTTTGTGGAGGACGGGAGAATTGAAAATGTCACTCCACTCTTCAAGAAGGGAGAGAGGCAGAAAATCAGAACTTGTAGGCCAGTTAGTCTGGCTTCAGTGGTTGGGAAGATGTTGGAGTTGATTGTTGAGGTTGTGGTTTCAGGGTACTTGGAGGCATGTGATAAAATAGGTTGAAGTCAACATGGCTTCCATCAGAGAAAACCTTGCCTGACAAATCTGTTGGAGTTCTTTGAAGAAATATCAAGCTGGATAGACAAAGGACGATTGGTGGATGTTGTGTACTTGGATTTTCAGAAGGCCTTTGACAAGGTGCCACACACGAGTCTGTTCCACTTAATAAGTTAAGTACTGTAGGAATGTCGATATAACTTGACATGAGAGCATTAATTCTAAGGTACATTTTATTTGCCCCACAAACAAATGATGATGTTGTATATGTACACCAGAAAAAACTCTGCCCCCAAAACGTAATACCATACAACATACCACATAACATATAATGGCAAATTTAACCCTTCACAGTCTGGGTGAATTCTGCCTAATGAAATTAAGGAATCCTATGGTGCCCATGATATTACAGGAAAATATTAGCAAGGATAAATTATTGGCTGATTGGCAGATGCAAAGAGTGGGAATAAAGGATGTCTTTTCTGATTGGCTGCCATTGATTTGTGGTGTTCTACATCGACCTGTATTACGACTGATTATTTTCAAGTTGTATGTCGATGATTTGGATGATGGAATTGATCACTTTGTGGCCAAGTTTGCAGATGATATGAAGATAGGTGAAGGGGCAGGTAATGTTGAGAAAGCAGGGAGGTTGCGGAAGGACTTAGACGGATAAAGAGAAAATGTGCAAGGAAGTGGCAGATAGGATATAGTGTCAGGATATATGGTCATGCAGTTTGGTAGAAGGAATATAAGTACAGGCTATTTTCTAAATGGAGAGAAAATTCAGAAGTCTGACGTGCAAACGGATTGGAACTCCTTGTGCAGAAATCCTTAAAGGTTCATTTGCAGGTTGAGATGGTTGTGAGGAAGGCAAATGCGATGTTAGCATTCATTTCAAGAGGAGTAGAGTATAGAAATAATGATGTAATATTGAGCCTTTATAAGGAACTGGTGAGGCCTCACTTGGAGTATTGTGAGCAGCTTTGGGTCCCTTATCTAAGAAAGGATGTATTGACATTGGAAAAGCTTCAAAAGAGGTTCATGAGAATGATTCCAGGATTGAAAGGCTTGTCATGTGAGAACTGATTAATGGCTCTGGGCCTGTACTCACTGGAATTCAGATAAAGGGGGGGGGGGGGGAAGGGATCCTTTTGAAACCTATTGAACAATGAAAGGCCTTGACAAAATGGATGTTTCCGATGGTGGGGGAGTCTAGAACCAGAGCACACAGCCTCAGATGAGAGGGACACCCATTTAGAATGGAGATGAAGAGGAATTGCTTTAGGCTGAGAGTGGTGAATGTGTGGAATTCCTTCCCACATGCAGCTGTGGAGGCCAATTCATTGGATATATTTAAGTCAGAGATTGATAGGTTCTTGAGTAGTCAAGGCATGAAGGGTTACGGGGCAAAGGCAGGAGATTAGGGCTGAGAGAGAAATGGATCAGCCATGATGAAATGCTGGAGCAGAATCGATGGCTCAAATAGCCTGATTCTGCTCCTATGGTCTCATTTTATTCAAGTTTGCCAAAGCCAATGGTAGAAAAGTAAGCTGTGGGAAAGACAGAAGGCAGCTGCATTTGAATCTCCACTACTCAAATCCATCATTCCTAATTTTTGACAGATTTCTTCTTGCAGCTCTCCATTTAACATTGCTGCTTGTGGCCTGCAATTTGTCCTACACCGTGACTACAGGAGACCATTCAATAAATAATACAGGGCAGACAAACAGGTCATTCATTCCGCATTCATAGTTCACTCAATCCTTCTTACAGAACTTTATCAGTTCCCATCTTATACTTTGTACATTTATCCAGCCTCCTCTGAAACATATCTATTCAATTTGCTTTGAACAATGTTGTAGGTTATGCTCTCACGACTCTTTGAATAAAAATGTTCCTTTTGAATTCTGTATTGGATTTCTTGATGACTACCATGTAATGATGGTTTGTAATAATGTTATTCTCCAAAAATGGAAACATTCCCTGTTTGTCTATTCTGTCAAAACTTGACTTGTCCGTTTTGGAAAGGTTTCCTCAGTCACCTCTAAGCTTTCTTTTCTTAAGAGAATAATTACCCACTTATTCATCTTTTCCTGCTATGTACACATTTGTATTCCTCCCATTCTCCAGACAAATTGTCTCTGCCCTCAGTATAATGGCTCATCCTTCCCCTCCTATTTATAATATAGCACCTGAACACAGCATAATGTAGTAATGTCTCTATTATCTCTTCCCCAGATTATTTTAAAATGTGTGAATGCAATCCAGTTAAACCATGGCTTTTACCTTGTTTAAGCCTAAATAGTTTAGAAACATAGAAACTGAGAATTATGAATAGGAATACCTCTTTGATCCTGCTGCATGATTCAGTATGATATATCTGATCATTGAGTGGAATATCATATTCCTGTTCGATTCCCATAGCACATGATACCGTCTACAGCCACAAATCTATCTCCTTCTTAAATATATTAATTAACTTTATTTCTGCAGCTTATTTTTGTAGGGAATCCCGTATATTTCCTACCCACTCTGTGATAACATTTCTCCTCATCTCAGTCATAAATATCTTACTCCATTTCATGTAACTGTGGCCCTTTGTTCTGGGCAAGGCCACAGGAGAAACATACTCTCCACATCCTGTCTGTCCAGCCCTATCATAATTTTGTAAATTTCATTAGGAACAATTCTCTTTCTTGTAAACTCTACACAATGCTGGTCAAGTCACCCTTATCTTTGTTCTCACAGGAATTCCCACTTATTTAGCATATCCCCATTTTCTGCTATATACTTACATCATCCAACAATAGAACTACCTCTTCTATCTCCCTGCTGGGTTCCCTTGATGGAAAATAAGGATTTAATGTTTCTTCTGTTGCTCTGTTCCCTGTGGTATTGCCTATCTCTGCCTATATGGAACCAGTCCATTCTAGCTCATTTTTCATCGATTTGCCTGGGAACATTTGACTATTTTGCTATATGTTCCCTATTAACTAAATTTCATGTATTTTCTCTGTTTCCCCAATTAGCCTTGCATTCTCTGTTAAACTAGATTTCACTGCTCTCAGATTAGTTAACATGCATCTCTTTCCTCATCTTTAATTGTTCCCTCGTGTCTATTTTAATCCTCCATTGAGTCTGATTATCCTTTTGTTTATCCTGTTATTTAAGTGGGATGTCTTTTAAATTTCAATGTTGAGTACCATTTTAAGTGTTTCTGTTTTATGTTCTACTTCATTGTTTGTCAACAATTTTGCTCATTTTATCTCAGCTTCATTTTCATCTTCTCAAAACTATTCTGCTGAAAATCACTCTGATGAGTGATCTTACAAGGACCCCCAGTATGATGTCCTTTGCCAGCTCTTTCTCAATTGACGGTATTCTTGCTCATTGGATGGTGTCAAGCCCACATTCAAAGACTTGAGTGAATAAATACGGGTTAGTCCTTCAGCATGGAACTGAGTGAATGTTGCACTGCCGGAAGTATGAGCTGCTGGATGAGATGTTAATGCAGAACCGTCTCATCGAGTCATAGAGAGATACAGCATGGAAAGAGGCCCTTTGGCCTCAGTGAGTGCTGACCAACAGCACACAACCTTGCTATTATTTCTACCCTAACCCATTTTATATTCCCTGCATTCCCTTCAACGGCACTCCAAGTTCTACCGCTCGTCCCATGGGGAACAATTTACGGCATTGAATTAACCTACTAGCTGTCAACTCTTTGGGATGTAGGAGGAAATTGGAGCAGCCCGAGCAACTCGTGGACACAAGGAAATCATGTAAACTCCACACAGCGACCACTGCAGTTAGGATTGAGCCCAGGATATGAGCCAGCAGATCTTCTGCTATGCTTCCAATGGTGCCATTTTAAATAATAGTAGGATTTAGAAACATAGAAGCATAGAAAACCTACAGCACAATACAGGCCCTTTCGCCCACAAAGTTGTGCCGAACATGTCCCTACCTTAGAAATTACTAGGGATACCCACAGTCCTCTATTTTTCTAAGCTCCATGTACCTATCCAAAAGTCTCTTAAAAGACCCTATCGTATCCGCCTCCACCACCATTGCGGGCAACCCATTCCGCACTCTCACCACTCTCTAAGTAAAAAACTTACCCCTGACATCTCCTCTGTACCTACTCCTCAGCACCTGAAACCTATGTCCTCTTGTGGCAACCATTTCAGCCCTGGGAAAAAGCCTCTGACTATCCAGAGCCTCTCATCATCTTATAAACCTCTATCAGATCACCTCTCATCCTCCTTCGCTCCAAAGAGAACTGGCCGAGTTCACTCAACCTATTCTCATAAGGCATGCTCCCCAATCCAGGCAACATCCTTGTAAATCCCCTCTGTATCCTTTCTAAGGTTTCCACATCCTTCCTGTAGGGAGGCAACCAGAACAGAGCAAGTACTCCAGATGGGGTCTGACCAGGGTCCTATACAGCTGCAACATTAACTCTCAGGTCCTGAATTCAATTCCACAATTAATGAAGGCCAAGACACCGTATGCCTTCTTAACAACAGAGTCAACCTGCACAGCTGCTTTGAGCGTCTTATGGACTCAGACCCCAAGATCCCTCTAATCCTCCACAATGTCAAGAGTCTTACCATTAATACTATATTCTGCCATCATATTTGACCTACCAAAATGAACCACTTCACACTTATCTGGGTTGAAGTCCATCTGCCACTTGTCAACCCAGTTTTGCATCCAATCAATGACCCACTGTAAGCTCTGACAGCCCTCCACACTATCCACAACACCTCCAACCTTTGTGTCATCAGCAAACTTACTAATCCATCCCTCTACTTCCTCCTCCAGGTCATTTATTAAAATCACGAGAAGTCTAAGGGTCCCAGAGAAGATCGCAGAGGCACACCACTGTTCACCGACCTCCATGCACAATATGACCCGTCTACAACCATTCTTTGCCTTCTGTGGGCAAGCCAATTCTGGATCCACAAAGTAATGTCCCATTGGATCCAATGCCTCCTTACTTTCTCAATAAGCCTTGCATTGGGTACGTTATCAAATGCCTTGCTGAAATCCATATACACTATATTTACTGTTCTTCCTTCATCAATGTGTTTAGTCACATCCTCAAAAAATTCAATCAGGCTTGTAAGGCATGACCTGCCCTTGACAAAGCCATGCTGGCTATTCCTAATCATATTATACTTCACCAAATGTTCATAAATCCTGCCTCTCAGGATCTTCTCCATCAACTTATCAGCCACTGAGGTAAGACTCACTGTTCTGTAATTTCCTGGGCTATCTCTACTCCCATTCTTGAATAAAGGAACAACATCCGCAACCCTCCAATCCTCTGGAACCTCTCCTGTCCCCACTGATGATTCAAAGATCATCGCCAGAGGCTCAGCAATCTCCTTCGCCTCCCACAGTAGCCTGGGGTACATCTCATCTGGTCCCAGCGATTTATCCAAATTGATACTCTCCAAAAGTTCCGGCACAGCCTCTTTCTTAATATCTACATGCTCAAGTTTTCCAGTCTGCTGCAAGTCAGCACTACAATCACCAAGATCCTTTTCCATAGTGAATACTGAAGTAAAGTATTCATTCAGTACCTCTGCTATTTCCTCTGGGTCAATATACACTTTCCCACTGTCACACTTGATATGTCCTGTTCTTTCACGTCTTATCCTCTTGCTCTTCAGATACTTGTAGAATGCCTTGGGGTTTTGCTTAATCCTGCCTGCCAAGGCCTTCTCATGGCCCCTTCTGGCTCTCCTAATTTCATTTTTAAGCTGCTTCCTGTTAGCCTTATAACCTTCTAGATCTCTAACATTACCCAGGTCTCTAAACCTTTTGTAAGCTTTTCTCTTCTTCTTGACTAGATTTACAACAGCCTTTGTACACCACAGTTCCTGTGCCTTACCATAACTTCCCTGTCTCATTGGAACGTACCTATATAGAACTCTACACAAATATCCACTGAACATTTGCCATATTTCTTCCGTACTTTTCCCTGAGAAAATCTGTTCCCAATTTAAGCTTCCAAGTTCCTGCCTGATAGCCTCATAATTCCCTTTACTCCAATTAAATGCTTTTCTAAGTTGTCTGTTCCTATCTCTCTCCAATGCTATTGTAAAGGAGATAGAATTATGATCACTATCTCCAAAATGATCTCCCACTGAGAGATCTGAGACCTGACCAGGTTCATTTCCCAATACCAGATCAAGTACAGCCTCTCCTCTTGTAGGCTTATCTACATATTGTGTCAAGAAACCTTCCTGAACACACCTAACAAACTCCACCCCATCTAAACCCCTTGCTCTAAGGAGATGCCAATCAATATTTGGGAAATTAAAATCTCCCATCATGATAATTCTGTTATTATTACACCTTTCCAGGATCTGTTTCCATATCTGCTCCTCAATATCCCTGTTACTATTGGGCGCCTATTAAAAATACCCAGTAGAGTTATTGACCCCTTCCTGTTCCTAACCTCCACCCACAGAGACTCCGTAGACAATCCCTCCATGGTGTCCACCTTTTCTGCAGCTGTGACACAATCTCTGATCAACAGTGCCACGCCCCCACCTCTTTTGCCTCCCTCCCTGTCCTTTCTGAAACATCTAAAACCCGGCACTTGAAGTAACCAATCCTGTCCCTGAGCCATCCAAGTATCTGTAATGGCCGCCATATCATATCCAAGTACTGATCCATGCTCTGAGTTCATCCCCTTTGTTCACAATACTCCTTGCGTTAAAATAGACACATCTCAATCTGTCCATCTGAGCATATCCCTTCTCCATCACCTGCCTATCCTCCCTCATACACTGTCTCCAAGCTTTCTCTATCTGTGAGCTAACTGCCTCTTCCACAGTCTCTTCAGTTTGGTTCCTACCCCACAACAATTCTAGTTTAAACTCTCCCCAGTAGCCTTAGCAAACCTCCCTGCCAGGATATTGGTCCCCCTTGGATTCAAGTGCAACCCATCTTTTTTGTACAAGTCACGCCTGCCCCAAAATAGGTCCCAATGATGTAGAAATCTGAATCCCTGCCCCCTGCTCCAATCCCTCAGCCATGCATTTATCCTCCACCTCATTCTATTCCTATTCTCACTGTCGCATGGCACAGGCAGTAATCCTGAGATTACTACCTTTGCAGTCCTACTTCTCAACTTCCTTCCTAACTCCCTGTAGTCTTTTTTCAGGACCTCTTCCCTTTTCCTACTTATGTCATTGGTACCAATATGTACCACGACCTCTGGCTGTTCTCCCTCTCACTGCAGGATATCTTGGACGCGATCAGAAATATCCTGGATCCTGGCACCTGGGAGGCAAATTACCATCTGAGTTTCTTTCCTGCATCCACAGAATCGCCTGTCTGCCCCCCTGACTATAGAGTCCCCTGTCACTACTGCCTTCCTCTTCCTTTCCCCACCCTTCTGAGCCACAGGGCCGGATTTTGTTGCTTCTCCCAGGTAGGCCGTTCCCTCCCCCAGCAGCACTCAAACAGTAGTACTCATTGTTCAGTGGGACAGACACAGGGGTACTCTCTATTACCTGAGTCTTCCCCATCCCTCTCCTGACTGTTACCCACTTGTCTGTCTCCTGAGGCCCTGGTGTGACTACCTGCCTATAGCTCCTCTTTATCACCTCCTTACTCTCCCTGTCCAGAGGAAGGTCATCGAGCTGCATTTTCAGTTCCCTAACGTGGTCTCTAAGGAGCTGCAGCTCAACACTCTGGGTGCAGATATGGCCGTCTAGGAGGCTTGGGGAATCCAGGACCTCCCACATCTGACACCGAGCACAGAAAACCGACCTCACACACCTACTTCCTTTCTGCAATGAACACAGGTAAACCTATCTTGCCTCGTTACTACCTAAGCCCATTGAGCCAAAGCTCTATCACTCTGCTGCTCTCTCACTCCGCTGCCTGCTGGATATATCAGTCCTCTTTTTAAACTTTTCCCGCTCTACTGACTGACATCACACAGCTGTGCAGTCTTGCCTCTCTTTTACCCCGAGTAGTAAAATGCCTTCACTCCGGAAATCCTCTGCCATTCCACTTGCAGCCTTCTTGCTCCGAACTTATCATTCATCATTCATGTTCTGTGTTGACCTAAACCCATAATGCATGAAATAAATACAATATTTTCTATCCCTACTCTGATTTTCAGTTTCTTAGATTTTGGTTGAGACTTTCCAGGTAAATAAGGTCTCATAATTACTATTAATTCCATTTATCTTAAGTATTTTAAGTATTATTGGACTGCCCCAGATACTATCGCCAGTCACACCCTCCCATCCTCAGTCTACTGCTCTCCTAACCTCATGAAAAATAAGACCTAAATATCAGATTGAACATCTGATAGGATCTTTGTTCATACTGTTGACAATAAATCGATTCCCTAGACAGTATCAACAAAAATACTACCTAAAGAACCTCTGAGCAGATCCCCTCCATTGGAAAATAATCTGTGTTGACCAGTTTCACAAAATGAGCCATAACACACCAACTGTGCAGTTTACATGTTTTTCTGTTATTTAGTATCCATGACTTCAATGGAGCGGGATTATTAATGTACAGGCTAAAATATTGAGACAGTCACCAGAAGCCTTGCCTAACTATCCAGAAACACATCCAAGTCTCAGCAGTTAATCAAACAACGTAGATTTTGTTTTAGAAATCTAGCCTCAGTAATGGTGACCACTATGTAATAAATTATTGCAAAGATTCATCTGGTTCATTAAAGCGTGGAAGGCTATCAGATGATTTTGACTAGTCCTCTCTCCTGTTCCTTCATAAGTATAAAAGTGAAATACACTGTGTGATATTTTTATTATCATGCATTTTTGTGACTGGTAAATGAGGTACAATATTAATGATAAGGTGAATGTAGGTAAACATGCATACAAAACCATAGTTATATTGTATTGTTATGCAACTCACCTGGACATACTTGGTCAGGTCAAGAAATTCCTTCTTGTATAGATCCATTATGCAGGAAATCTTGCCACTGGGGCAATCTTCTGCTGGGCTTTTCTGATGATTTCCCTAAGGCTCACCTGCCCCAAGGTGCAAAGGCTTGCAATTCCATTATAAACTTATCATGTGTTTCTTTTCTGGAAATTGTGGAACTTGAGGTAAATGATCAGCAAGAAAATATTGAAAGTTGAAGTAGGCTCAAAGGGACCCAATGCCCTCTTCTTTTGTCCTTGTGAAAATACAGTTTTCTTTTTGTAATATTCTACTGCAACTGTGAAAAAAGTAAATCTTTTCATTTTGATAATACTGCATGATGTGAAAAAGATTTCTGGACTATATCTTTGCATCTCAGTTGGTTCAAAATGATGATGATGCATGTAATTATGCTGTATGCTAAGTTGTTTCTGATGTAAATATGCAGTTGTATTTTACCAAGTCGAACTTCGTACAACTTTTTTCTTCTGGCATTACTGGGTGACCCAGCATACTATATAAACACAATTGTGGTAGTGATTAACAGCAATATGCTGCACTTTGTTTAAATTCGTTCTTCACCTATGGAATGTAAGCAATTTAATTACTGTGATGATATAACTTTAGTCATAGCAACCAATCATGTAGCTTACAAGGGAGAGAATAAAAACAATTATTGCATCAGACATTTATCATTACTTTTTTACCTGAGTTAATTGAATTGGGAAAATGGCAAATTGAGTTTTTCTCTATGATTGATTAAATGACAATATGCATCTCTTTCTCTCTCTCTCTCTCTCTCTCTCTATCTCACAATACACACACACACACACACGCACGGACGCAGCACACACACACACACAAGCAAAAGTTCAGATCACAGATTAGACTGCATACAAGTTATCCAGCATCTCATTTTTCTACATTACGATATTGTAGTTATTGATGAGACTGCCAGTAACTTAAAATAAATCCAGTTATCAACTACAGTTATGATGCCTGTTGTGAATTATTCTTGGCAATCTTCTTACTTCAAAGATTATATGTAAATAGAGTGATATTGTAACTCTGGTGGCAAACGTTTTAGCTTGCAATATTAATATAATATTTATATTAAGGGAATTTAAACAAACAATTTTCAAAGAATGAGTCAGAAGCCAAAATATGGTGGATTTTTTGAAGCTTGATTAAACAATTTTATTTACATAATGAGGATAAGTTGTTCAGGAGCACTTACATTTGCTGTGATAAAGTGCTTTGAGAGATTGATCATTAAGAGTATAAACTCCTGCCTGATGAATGACCTGGATCTGCATCAGTTGGACTACTATCACAACACAACAAGTCAACAGCAGTGCCATTTCAATAGACAATAGACAATAGGTGCAGAAGTAGACCATTCGGCCCTTCGAGCCTGCACCGCCATTCTGAGATCATGGCTGATCATCTACTATCAATACCCGGTTCCTGCCTTGTCCCCATATCCCTTGATTCCCCTATCCATAAGATACCTATCAAGCTCCTTCTTGAAAGCATCCAGAGAATTGGCCTCCACTGCCTTCTGAGGCAGTGCATTCCACACCTCCACAACTCTCTGGGAGAAGAAGTTTTTCCTTAACTCTGTCCTAAATGACCTACCCCTTATTCTCAAACCATGCCCTCTGGTACTGGACTCTCCCAGCATCTGGAACATATTTCCTGCCTCTATCTTGTTAAATCCCTTAATAATCTTATATGCTGCAATCAGATCCCCTCTCAATCTCCTTAATTCCAGCGTGTACAAGCCCAGTCTCTCTAACCTCTCTGCGTAAGACAGTCCAGACATCCCAGGAATTAACCTCGTGAATCTACGCTGCACTTCCCCTACAACCAGGATGTCCTTCCTTAACCCTGGAGACCAAAACTGTACACAATACTCCAGGTGTGGTCTCACCAGGGCTCTGTACAAATGCAAAAGGATTTCCTTGCTCTTGTACTTAATTCCCTTTATAATAAAGGCCAACATTCCATTAGCCTTCTTCACTGCCTGCTGCACTTGCTCATTCACCTTCAGTGACTGATGAACAAGGACTCCTAGATCGCTTTGTATTTCTCCCTTACCTAACTCTACACCGTTCAGATAATAATCTGCCTTCCTGTTCTTACTCCCAAAGTGGATAACCTCACAGTTATTCACTTTAAACGTCATCTGCCAAGTATCTGCCCACTCACCCAGCCTATCCAAGTCACCCTGAATTCTCCTAACATCCTCATCACATGTCACACTGCCACCCAGCTTAGTATCATCAGCAAACTTGTTGATGTTATTCTCAATGCCTTCATCTAAATCGTTGATGTAAATCATAAACAGCTGTGGTCCCAATACCGAGCCCTGTGGCACCCCACTAGTCACCACCTGCCATTCCGAGAAACACCCATTCACCGCTACCCTTTGCTTTCTATCTGCCAACCATTTCATTGACCTTTCCCTCAGCTCTGGCATACCTGGACAATAAAGATGCATACATCAGGATGCTCTTCATTGATCGCAGCTCAGCATTCAACACTACCATTCCTCAAAATTCATCACTAAGCTCCAACACCTGGGTATTGGTTTCTCCTGCACTACTGAATCCTCAATTTCCTCACTTGCAGACCGCAGGCAGCATAGAATGATAACAACATCTCCTCTACACTCACTGTCACCACAGGTGGACCACAAAGTTGTGTGCTTAGCCCCTGCTCAGCTGGTTGTATACCTATGATTGTGTAGCTAAGCACATCTCTAATGCTATATTTATGATTGGCAATGCCAACACTGTTGGGCAAATCAAAGGTGGTGGCGAATTGGCATATTGGAGGGAGATTGAAAATCTGGTTGAATGGCGCCACCAAATAACCTCTCATGTAATGTTCGGAAAACAAAAGAGCTGATTATCAACCAAAATGAGGAAGAAGCCAGGGGTCCATGAGCCTTTCTTTATTAGGGGTTTGGAGATGGAGAGAGGGTGCAGCCTTAAATTCCTTGTCATTATCATATCAGATGATTGGTCCTAGAATGAGCACGTCATGACATCTCTACCTTCTTAGAAGGCTGTGGAAATTTAACACGTCAACAAAAACTTACAGAAACTCTATAAATGCACAGTGGAGAACAGCTTAGCTGGTTGCATCACAGCCTGGTATGGAAACACAAATCCCCTTTATTGGAAAGGTCTACAGAAAGTGATGGATACAGCCCAGTCCATCGAAGGCAAAGCTCTTCTCACCATTGAGCACATTCAGAAGAAAGCAAAGTTAAAGTTCAATGTATATTTATTCTCAAAGTATGTACAGTATACCACATACAAACATCATTCATCTTCTTGGAGGCAGCCACAAAAAAAGGAACACAGTAACATCCATCATCAAGAACAACCGCCATCCAGGTCATGCTCCACTCTCGTTATTACCACCTGGCAGGAGTGACAGAAGCATTCCGTCCCACTCCACAAGGTTCAGGAAAAGTTGTAAAAGGATCTAGTGCTTTCCCAGTGTATATGATGAATAAACTCTTCTGGGGCTTCCAGCCAGGTACAACTCAAATAAGAATGCATCTCAACCTATATACACAGTATACTATATAATACAACTATTATACAGACATCTACAGCATAATACATTTTAAATTGCCTCAATCAGGCTTAAAGATTTAATCACTGTGGAGGCTTTCTTACTCTTGTGGGATAATGTATTTCCTGACAAGAGGTGTCTCTGCTTGACAGGTGAGACTTGTGGCTGTGAAATAATCTCAGGTTCTGGGACCTCCTCCATGGTGGATGTAGGAGTTGACTCTGGGACTGCAGGAAATGGTTCTGACAGCTCTGAATACATTTGTCCTGAATGTGTGGATCATAATGTGTGAGTACAGTGTCTGACGCCACCATTTCCTTTACCTTTATGCAAGCCACACTGCTTTGTCCATTGCTATTTCTTCTTGATCTGTAGTAATGAGTTCTAGGGGAGCAGCACCATAGCCAGATTTGGCAGGAACCTGTTATAGTAATTGACAAATCTTAAAAAAGGGACCACAACCGTGACATGTCCTTTAGTCTCGGGGCATCCACCTCTGCTTGAATGTTCTCAGCACATTTGTAAAATCTTTGAAGGTCAATGGTGTGACCACACTAAGAGATGTTTAGTTTTAGGAATTCACACTTGTTGTATCTTACTCTGAGCGCATAATCTCCTAGTTTTTTTGACACAGTCTTGGGATCTTAGCTATGTCCCTTATGACTGCAGGTTCAGATGCTACTGTAAAAATAAGACTATTCATTCCTGACTGCAATTGTGTCTCTATCTGCTATTTCCATTGATACAGCAATTTCAACTGTAAGTTGTGCTTCAGTTGGAAGCCACTTTAGAATGTTTTCTTGTAAGATTCCACAAACTAAACAATCTCTTAGTGAATCATTAAACCCAATACTGAACCAACAATGCTCAGTCAATTTCTTCAATTCAGCCCCTTCCTTTTGGTTCTGCTTTTGAAGCCTAAAGCTCCTTTTGCCTGGCTTGTTCGGAGCAGTCAAATTTCTAAGCAAACGATGTATTTAAATCCAATGCACTCAGAAAAATTGTCACTAATTTCTCATTGGTTATTTCATTTGCTTCAAAATTCTGCTTAACTTGCTCTGTATACAGTGCCAGTTATCCCTTCTGTAATTGAATGTGTCAGTCTCTCCAATTTAGACTTCCAGTTCTGCTTTTTTAATTTATGATTATAATCACCTGATGCTCACTATATCCATGAATGTGTCATCTTCTGCCTTTTCTTAAACTTGACTGTGTCTATACCTTCAAAAGAAGGGCATGCTGCACTGTTCTTTTCACACAACTGCTTCTCTCTAGCTTTTTTTTTAAGATGAATGTCTTGTTGCACTTCAACAGCTAGTTAGTCATCTCAGGTTTGTTTTAAACTTCCTCCTCACCACTGTTTTGTAACTCCAAATCATTAAAAACCGATTGAAAGAAAAACCCAGGAGCCAGGAGTGTGGGTCTAAGTTCATTATTCCTTTAAGCAAAGTGTGAAGGTATGATGTGGTGGCATAATGATGTTTACTATTTATGTACTTTTATGTACTGTATAATGCACAATGCATCATACAAATGACAAAGAATGCTTAATCAAGCAATATATTTACAATATTACTCAAATATTACTGAAATATTAAATGCAGAATGGTTACTATTCTGAACTCTCTGAACTCTAAGCTTATTCTACAACCTACAGGCTCGCTGTCAAAGGCTCCTTATTACACATGTTCTCAATATTTATTTGCACAATTTGTCTTTATTTGAACTTTGATTATCTGTCAGTCTTTCTTTATGTGTAGTTTATTCATAAATTATATTAAAAATTATGTTTCTTTATTTTCTTGTAAATACCTGCAAGAAAATGGACCTCAAGGGAGTGTTTGGTAACATATACATACTTCAATAATAACTTTTACTTTGTCTTTAACTCATTTATGTCTCTTCAATTGTATGAAGTAGCAGAAATATTATGGCATAAGTAACTAATGTGCAAAGATATTAACATTTTCTTTACTAAATGAAGGTAAGTTCAAGTTTTATATTTCACATGAAGGCAAAATTTATACTGTTTGAGTAAAAATTCTGAACAAATACTACCTTTAGAGTGTGCTATGTATACTATATATTCTCATAAGGCTTTATTTTATCATTACAACCAATATAGCAGAGAAAATTGATTAATGCTTCAGGATTATGCTTATGCAGGCTCACCAAACTGTATGATGTATACTGTGGCCCAACTAACCCAACTTAGATTCAAATTGTTCCACTTTATTTAACATGTATAACTGTATCAGTACAGTAGGTTTATATTGTTATTACTGGGCTTAATTATTCTAATACACACTGGGTCGCCTTTGCTCTTTCTACTCTCCAGAAACAGAAGTAATCTATAACTTTGTTACCCAAATCTTACCTCTCAATGTTCCATTTACATAGTTTTTACTGACTCAGTCTGACTTTCACTTAGGCAATGTAGAAACTTTCATGACTTTCATGTAGAAAACTCTCATGCTTGTTTTCAAATCTCACCAGTTTTTCAGCCCACCCATCTTCCAGCCATAAAACAAAAAAAAGATATCTGCATTTCTCTCTCTTGTTCATTCAAGAATGGATACCAAGGCCTTAGATCGTGTTATACCTTCTCTAAACATTTTTATCTATCACTCTGTGTTTCTTTATGATGTTCCTTAATCCGTAACTCAACAGTCGTGGTACCTGTTTATGTAAATTAACTCTGTTTTATGAATTCTCATCAAGTGATTTAAGACACTTTTCTGATGTTGTTCAAATATAAGGCAAAGATTTTATCATCATTATTGAATCCAATGAAGTTTAATTTAAAGACTTTGGAAGAAAATGATACTCCACATAACAAAACTTTTGATGCTAATAAACTGTTTCCATTTTCCAACAGCTGAGATACATTTATCATTTAAACAAAGGTAGGTT
This sequence comes from Hemitrygon akajei, assembly GCF_048418815.1. Taxonomy (NCBI): domain Eukaryota; kingdom Metazoa; phylum Chordata; class Chondrichthyes; order Myliobatiformes; family Dasyatidae; genus Hemitrygon; species Hemitrygon akajei. Next base: position 149,250,233 of record NC_133126.1, on the reverse strand, counting down.
TTAACTTAGAAGAGTGTAATCAGAAAATGTCCAAATGCAACAGAAATAAATTATACAACAACACACACAAAATGCTGGTGGAACACAGGAGGCCAGGCAGCATCTACAGGGAGAAGCGCTGTCAATGTCCTGACGAGGGGTCTCGGCCCGAAACATCGACAGCCTTTCTCCCTATAGATGCTACCTGACCTGCTGCGTTCCACCAGCATTTTGTGTGTGTTAGTTGTAAAGCTATGCCAGTTTTTCTCGATTTTCCATAATTATTATGACCTTTGAATTAATTGGCAGCTGAAACATTAGTTTAACATTGTGAAATCTTTAATATTTGTGTAGATCATCTCATGGTATGTCATTTGCTCATCCCTTTCCTCATCTTCTGGTTCAAAGGTATTCAGTCTTTTACTTTGTAGAAATTTCGGTAGATAATGAGCTTTCTGAATGGAGAGACCAAAAGACATTCTTGTTAACTAATGAAGTTTAGAATTTAAGAACTTTTTGGAGGAACACTAGAGGAGGAGAGTGAATTAGAATCATGTCACATCTAGAAAGAGAAACAAATGGAGGTTGTCCTATAAAAGAGAATGACCAGCGAAATGGAGAAGTGTGAAAAAATATGTTTAATGTCATTAATCTGTCTCTCAGCAATTTACTGCCTTTGCGAATAAGATTTCATATTGAAATAATCAGTATTAAAACATGTTACTTTAGCAGCAAAGTCAGCTTTGAATTTGTTCCAGAACTTGCAGCAGAGGATATTTAATGATAGTTGGAAGTGGCCTTCATTCCTTCAACACAAAACATATTTGCTGACAGAAGTGCTGAATGTGTGGGCTGTTGATGATGCAGTGAGGGAAACAGCATAGCATCACAATGAATAAGATTGAATGATTTAGAAATAAATACAAGAAAGATCAAGAAAGAGGAAAAACAAAGGAATTCAGTATCAACTCAGGTACAGAAGGAAAAAAAAAATATTTACTGAGACACAGTGTGGAGTGGGCCCTTCTGACCCTTTGAGCCCTGACAACCAGCAACCCCTGATTTAGCTCTAGCCTAATCATGGGACAATTTACAATGACCTATTGACCTACCAATCAGTATGTCTTTGGACTGCAGCAGGAAAGCAGAGCACCCAGAGGTATCCCACAAAGTTATGAGGAGAATGCACAAACTCCTTAGAGGCAGCAGCAGGAATTGAACCCTGGTCACTGGTTCTGTAAAGCGTTGTGGTAACTAATATGCTCCCATCCCTCCAGCTTCCACAGCCGTCATACAATAATTGCAATGAAAGAGACTACTTTGACTCCAACCATTGGATCCCCTTTAACTTCAGTTATAGCAGGATTTCTTAATGCTACATGTGTTCAAATGGGGTGTTAATGGCAAAGGCAGTCATTCTCATCTCACCTCTGCAATTCAGTGTTTTGGATCAAAGCTGGCTTGGAGCTGAGTAGACTTTGTGAAACTTCCTGTCAGTCAGTCACCAGGTTATTGATAAATAAGAGAAACCTTATAACACAGCTGATTGCACTTTTCACCACTTTGCTGATCTTCCTTGATAGAATGATTTGATTGCATTTGTCCTGCTGTTTTTGTGAATGTTTTTGTAAATCTTCCCATTCTGTGGTTATCAGGCCACGCATGTGATGACTATCTACTGTATGCTTATCACATTCCTTACTTAAATTAAATTCTTTTCAGCACTTTGTCATGGAAGAACAACGTGTTGTTGGAACATTAAGGCAATCCAGTATATTTTGAGACTTGGAGAAATAAAGTGTTATAAGCATATATTCAGAATATGGTGCCTATTCAGAGCTGGGAACCTCAAATGGTAGAATGAGTCAACTCAATATAGTTATACAACTGTATGAGGACCTTATGTAATATAAAACAACATTTGTGAAAGTATTGGGCAACTTTTCTCACATGTCTTTGACTGCATGGCAATACATGTGCACTTGATTGACTGATTGAAAGATATTGAATATTAATCAGTTCCTCAACAACATGTGTTTGTTACTGATGCATGATAAGTTACACTGGCACTACTTCACTGCCTTTTTCCATTACCACAATTCTAATGCTTACAATGAAACATCAAATTCCATATTCATTGTTCAGGCGTTTTCTGTTATTAGCTTTTTTTCTTGTGAACTGGACCAAATATTTAGCTACTTGGCCGAAGACAATGTTCAATAATATTTTTATCTGATCATGTTTCACTCAAGATCAGAATTTTTCAGCAGCAGTAGAAGTGTTCCCAATTTTCAACAGTCGTTATTAATACAGATGATGTGTCGCACAATGAGCAAAATAACATCACAGATCCACAATGAAAAATGGGAAACATTATCAGCAATAATCATTGGTAATTGAGTCTAGCCGCTCCATGACACAAAAAGGCTATTAAACTGAAATAGGTTTAACATCTGTGTCTGTCAGTCAGTTGATTAATTTAGACCTCTCAGAATTATAATTGAGAGACAGAAACATATATGAGCTTGGTATCTGAAATTGTTTTACAAAAGCTCATGTTGTAAAATAATGATCTGAATTGCTCTGAAATGCTCATAACAATAAAAGTAAAAGTTTGAAATCTTTTTAATAATAACCAGCTTTGTTATTTTTCTAAAATCTTCCAAAACAAAGTAACCTCTCCTTAAAATATTCTATACTCTTTGAGCAGAAATGTACAGATTACAATTTGTTTTACTTCTAAGAGTTACATGAAGACAGCTCTTTACCAGATAGAATCACCGCTTCTTCCATTAAAACAGTTTCTATGCAACCTATTTTCCACAGTCTTTGTTTTCTGTGAGTTATCCAGCAAATCTTCATCGATTTCATTGCAGAAAATGGTCTAAACTATAATGCAGAACTTTGCAGCAGATCAACTTGTACCAATAAAAGTTATGGAAAACTGAGTAATCACTTTCAACTATATTAGTCAAAGATTTTGATGGTCAAATCAAATTGGTGTCCGTGTGTTTGTAGTAGATAATCAGTCATGTCTTATATGATTTACTAAAATTGCTTTTGTTTTAAATGAGGTTTAAAACATAAATAAAGATACATTCAAGAAGAATCCTTTTGCTTATTGAATTATCATTTCTGCTATCACCTGTATAACTGCTATTATCATTTGCTGCAAAATTATTGAGACTGTTTCAAAACGCTTTGATTTGGCTGCATTGGAAGGCAATGTAATTTACTAAAGCATCGCAGTTGCAATGTAATTTATTTATTGTTTTGCCATGTACTCCTCATCCAGCTTCTCTAAAAATTGTACATCTATCACATTTTTCTTGGGTAGAGAAATGACCTTCACAGATCCTTTTCAACTTACTGCATCAATCATTTTGATTTTAAAGTTTAAAATCTTTATTGGCTCCTCAGATCTGCTCAATGTCCTGGATGATTTATTATTGTATATGGGATGTGTGCATTTTTGGAAAGGTTTCTATTCATTCTCACTCTTAATTTACCCCTGAAAAGATGATAGTGAAGCATCTTCTAATACCTAAAGAGATTTATTCATGAAAGTCAATTTTGATCCTGAGTGACTTCCTATGTAAAAGGGTTAATGTGAACACAATCTCCAAAAATAATGAATTCCTTTAAAAGTCAAACATTTGTTTGTATCCCAGATGTAACCCCATCATTTTGAGCTCCATTGTCTGCTGTCCACTGCTGGACTACCTAGTTTTAGCATGTGACACCAAAAATAAGATGCAGGCATAATGCACGTCAACAAGTTAGACAGCTAAACTGGCGTCTCTGGAATGAATATCTCTTAAATATTTTAATATTTCAGCAATATGAAATATGTTAACAGGATAAAAGACTATGAGAATTAAAAAGTGCAGGAGTTGCGAACTGCAGAGCAGGAAGACAAGACAAAGAAAGGGAATAAATAAACAAGCAAACTGAACTACTATCACAGATGAGTGACTGATCCAGACTGAGAACTCAAGTCCCTGATGTTTTAGAATTCAATATTCAATCCAGAAGCATGCAATATGCTCATACTGAAAATAAAGTTCTCTTTCTAAAGCTGAACTAGACCTCATTATAACAGTGCAAAGTGCAACAGGCAGTTTGGTCAGGGTGGAAGAAGGAAGGACAATTAAAATGGCAGAGGAAAAAGGATGCCAAAGATTACTTCTGTGAACTAAATTCATATGCTCTGCAAGGTCATCATCTGCAAGAGATAATGCTGTGACTTTGAGCCTGGCTGCCTCAATGTTTTAAAAATCCTCTCAAACTCAACATCTTCAGAATTTTTGAAGGATCCACTTTCCTTCAACTTCTGTATCCACATTTCTTGGACTCCATCACTCACCTTGCCCCCAGACCCTAACCCCCTCTTTACTGTAGTTTTTACATCTCCTGCCTCCACACCAAACAATACTGGACATTTAAAAAGTTTATGTGATGCATGGAAGAGATACAGTTTGGTGAACATTTTTTATATTTAATGAATTTGCTTCAGAGTACTGAAATGAGTTATTGTGGTTTTTCAATCTTCTTCAATCCTCAAAATGATCCAAAATACTAACAGCACCAATAAGAAAATAATATGTTGCCTGTTGTTTTGCAATGGATGATTCCCTGCTTACATTAGTACATAGAGACGGAATGCTTGGGCAAAAGTGATACAAATCAAACCTGTAGCCAAAACAATGTCACACCAATAACAACAGAAATGCATTCCACTCAAAAGAAATTTCATCAATTATCACATCTGGAGAACTGGAATTAGATTTTTCAGTATAACTTGTCTTGTGCTGAACAAAAGGTCAGCTCTGTTGACAAAACTACACTTCCTAAAATTGAATGAGATTTGAAGATAAGTACAATGTATTATGGAATGTCACAACCCAGGCATGTAATTGTCCCATTTATTGTCTCTTGATTACATTTACAAATTCAGTTGCACACTCATGCTGCTTCACTTCCAAGGCCGTATCCATGACAATTGAGCATTGGTACACAGACTGCTCTACCAAATAGATTTAATTTATCAGTGGATCCATCGCTAGGAATAAACAGGAACAGATATTTGTTCAACTTGGCTCAAATAAAACAAATGTTTAGAAGTAACTTTTGAAAGGGTTACAAAACAGACCAATTAAGTTCCAATAAATAGGAGGAAGCCTGGCATCAAAAGATTAGATGAAGCTACATGGTTCTTGAAAAGAGAATGTAAGTACAGCCCTGTTCGGTCACAACTTCGATAATAGTTGTATTGGTAATATTGCTTATGAATTAGTGTTGTACTTGTCAAAATTATAACAAGAGAATATATCACAGGTACTCACAAGCAACACACAATATGCTGGAGAAACTCAGCAGGCCAGGCAGCATCTATGGAAAAGAGTAAACAGTCAACATTTCGGGCCAAGACCTTTTATCAGGACTCCATCATCCTTTAGATCCCAAAAACGTTTTGGCATACGGTCTCACATGTGATTGACATACTGTAATTAACTGAATAATAAAATATTCACTTACTGATTACATACAATAAGCAGACCAACATCACCAATGATATTAAATATGATCCACTTTAGGGTTGTTTAAAATAAATTGCTATCTTTTCATTGATAATCACTTCGCTTCTTTTCAGCAGCTCTCTGTTAAGTTCAACCTGCCTAACGTTCATTTTTTCAGATATCTCCAAATCCGACACTTTATTGCTCCTTTAATTCCTAACTTTCCTGAAATGCCTGCGAAAAATGCTATGGACCTATTTCTTTCCATTAATCCACTAGGTAAAGGTTTAATATCAATTATCCGAGATAAACTAGCAGCCTTATGACGGGCACCTGTGGATAAAATTAAAATGGCCTGGGAGCAGGATTTAAATATCTCCTTATCCGAGGAGAGCTGGGACTCAGTTCTCAAATCGGTTAACTCAACCTCTCTTTGTGCTCGCCATTGCCTTTTACAGTTTAAGATTGTTCATAGAGCCCATATGTCTAAATCTAAACTATCTCGATTCTACCCTGGCATTAGTCCGCTCTGTGATAAATGCAAGAGGGGCGTGGCCTCTCTCATCCATATGTACTGGTTCTGTCCTAGCTTGGAGAAATTCTGGAAAGATGTCTTCACTACATTATCGTTTATTCTGAATCAGCACCTAGAACCAAACCCCTTAATTGCTCTGTTCGGTTTTTGGGGCGAGACAGATTTATGTCTGGGTCCGACCAAATGCCGAATACTATCCTTTGCCTCTCTCCTGGCAAGACGCTTGATCCTCCTTAGATGGAGAGATGTTGCCCCACCCACTCATGCGCAATGGCTTAACGACGTTATGGCCTGCTTGGACCTCGAAAAAATTCATTATTCAGTTCTTAATTCGGATCTAAAGTTCCATAAGGTCTGGGGACCTTTTATAACCTTTATAACCGAGTACTTTCATAACCTTCCTCTTGACTAGGGTTTTTTTTTCTTTCTTTTTTTTTCTCTTCTTTTCGGTCCCTTGCTTTCAGCTCCCTTTTTTTTCTGGTAGTAGGCATTATTATCCTCTGTTGCTAAGTGTATTCACAGTCTGGGAGTTTGACTGTCCTGACTTATACTCTCTATATTGTGTTGTGGTCGGTCTGGAGTTGTTGTTGTTTTTTTCTTGTGTTGTGGGGCTTGGGGAGGACACTAAGCTTACTTGTCTTTAATTTAGGTGCTTTTTTGTTAATTTCTCTTCCTTTGTAGCATATTGTTATTGTATGCTTAATTTTGCACTGTATTAATGCTCCTCATTGGGATTTGGGGTTTTTAATTTGTAAAATGTTTTGAAAAACTAATAAAAAAAATTAAAAAAAAAATTGTTGTACTGTTTAGGCCTGTCAATGCTAAATTCTGCTACTTGGATATTCAATCATTATTAAGTATGTAAGTCTAGGAAAATAATCAACACTTGATTGCCTTGTTTTTGACATATTTTATGAAAAGTCAAAAAGATAAAGAAAGATAGAAGGATAGTCATTTTCTAAAAAAACCCACCTTGAATAATGAGCTCCAAAAGAAAGGAAATAATGACAAAATGTTTGTTTCAGTGATGGTGCCAGAAGAAATTCTGAGGTGACAAGCCTTTTGAGAAGCACAATTGTTGGAATAAATTTATATTTTTACTGAAATTCTATTTTTTCATGTCACTGAGCCAGCCCATTTAAAAAGCAATTAGATTGTTATCAATATCGCTGACTGGAAATTGAGGTCAGGTATTCTTTGTAAGGAGCAGGTTAGGGGAGATCTGTTGCTATTGTTCTGAAGCTGTTTGATTGATGTTTGAACAGAATTTGCCATTGAAGACAAAATAAATCCCCCTTGATCAAGAATTTACATTTGAAAGGGTATAATTTAAAAGCATTTTTAAAACATGTTTCACATGCAGGCCTGTCATTTTCTGAGTTTAATGAAACAGTATAATTTAGAGAGGGAGCTGTGATTGCTGACCCAGTGAAAGTGGGTTTTTCAAACAAGAAACTTTGATGACTATTATCAGAATTCAGGGACAAGGATCTGAAAACGTATTATGTCCCCAGGCAACCATTGCTTTTGGACTTGGACTGGCAGCTCATTCCACATCCTCACAACTCTCTGAATGAAGAAGTTCCCCCTCATGTACCCCTTTAAAATTTTCACCTTTCACCCTTAACCCATGACCTCTTGTAGTCACACTCAACCTCAGTGGAAAAAGCCTGCTTGCATTTGCTCCATTTACACCCCTCATAATTCTGTATACCTCTACCAAATTTCCCCTCATTCTTCTACACCCCAGGGAATAAAGTCCTAGCCTATTCAATGTTTCCTTATAACTCAGGTTCTCCAATCCCAGCAGTCTCTGTACTCTTTCTTATCTTCAGCTTTCCTGTAGGAAGGTGACCAAAACTTCACAGAGTACTCCAAATTAGGCCTCACCATTGTGTTATAGGACTTCAATGTAACATCCCATCTTCTGTACTCATTACTTTGATCTATAAAGGCCAATGTGCCGGAAGTTTTCTTTATGACCCTATCTACCTGTGTCGCCACTTTCAATGAATTATGCACCTGTATTCCCAGATCACTTTGTTCTACCACACTCCTCAGTGCCCTACAATTCACTGTATGAGACCTACCCTGGTTGGTCCTCCCAAACTGCCATACCTCACACAAGTCTGCATTAAGTTCCATCTGCTATTTTTCAGCCCAGTTGTCCAGCTGGTCCAGATCCCACTGCAACTCTGATAGTCCTCCTCGCTATCCACCATACCCCCAATATTGGTGTGAACACAAATTTGCCTATTCAGTTAATCACATTATCATCCAGATTATTGATACAGATGACCAACAACAATGGACCCAATACCTATCCCAGTGGCAATAAGTTCAAGAGTCAGGAGGTTATGTTGCAGATTTATAAAACTCTAGTTAAGTCATCTCTGGAGTATTGCTTTCAGTTCTGTTTCCCCATAATAGGAGGCATATGGAGCTATAGACAGGGTTCAGTAGAAGTTAACCTGAGTGTTGTCTGGATTAGAGAGCATGTTCTGTGAGGAGATGTTGGAGAAACTAGAGTTGTACTCTCTGGAACAGGGAAAGCTGAGTGGAGATTTGATAAAGTTTGTAAGATTATGAGAGGCATTGATAGCCAGTATCTTTTTCCAGAAGTTGAAATATCTAATACTAGAGGGATGCATTTAAGGTAAGGGGGTAAAATTGAAAGATACATGTGGGCTGATTTTTTTTTTTAAACATGGTGAGCATCGGTGCCTGGAATGCAATACCAGGGATGGTGGCTAAATGTGCCATTTTTGTTAGGCACATTAATATGAAGAGAAAGGATGGAAATGAACAAAGTGGGAGCAGAATTAATTTTATTAGGTGTCATTAGCATAGTTTTGCCTTATGCTACAGAAATATTTCTTCCCCCAGTGCAGGACACCCTTAGCTCTGTCCATAACTGCTTGAAGCTTACAGATACTTATGATCACCAACTCCAGATGCTCTTCCACTTACATGTCAATCATTTGCCCAGCGGCATTCCCTAAGATTATGTCCTATGCTGCTTATCCTTTGATTGGATTACATACAACATTTTCATTGATCCTGTGAAAGTTTTTCATCTCCAGCTGGTGTAAAACATGCTGTACTGTAATAATAAGGGATTGTTCCCTTTGTCTAAACTTCATTCCTTTCGATTTACACTATAATAACACTTAAACGTGCATCTTACATCTTATGCAGCTGCTGAATGTTCAACTATGTTAGGTACTTTATGCAGACAAATAGTAACACACTCCCCAAATCTTTCCTCTTTTCATGCAACATATATCGAAAAATCTTAGCAACTGGAGACGTTATTCTTCCAACATGAGTATATAGAAGTATTTCTCCTGAGTATAGGCCTTTGTGACCAGAGCTCTTCTCTTCATTATCCATCAACCTCCTGTTTCACCTTCATTTCCACTCAGGCAGGGGATCCTTTGAGACTGTTGCTAAAGCTCTCAAATTTCTCAGAAATACAGAAGTCTTCATCTGAATAATGAACAGAAATCTCTTCAATTGTTGCCTTTCTAGGGTTCAGTTCAGTGAGCCCTTTTCTGACTAAATCTCCAGTGAATCTACAAGTAATTTAGTTTTGCTTTTAAACTGCATACAGTAGACTTCTGTGAGCATAGTCCACATTCTCAGTTGTATGCATGCATATTCAACCCCAGTCTACCAGGTAAGTCATCAAATATAGAATCATAGAGTCATAAAAAGTACAGTGCTGAAGCAGCCACTTCGGCCCATCTAGTCAGTACTGAACCTTTTAAACTGCCAAGTCCCATTCGCCTGCACTGGGACTTTCGCCCTCCTTACTTCTACTATCCATGTATCTATCCAAACTTTTTTTAAATGTTGAAATCAAGCTTGCATGCGCCACTTGTGCTGGCAGCTCATTCCACTCTCTCACAACCCTCTGCGTGAAAAGGTGTCCCTTCATGTTCACCTTAAACTTTTCACATTAAAATGGCCACCCATTTTAATTCCACTTCCCATTCCCATTCTGACACGCCAGTCCATGGCCTCCTCTACTTCCTCAATGAGGCTACACTCAGGTTGGAGGAACAATACCTTATATTCCATCTGGCTAGCCTCCAACCTGAAGGCAAGACCATCAGTTCCTTGAATTTCCAGTAATCCCCCCTCCCCCCCTTCAGCATTCCTCATTCCCAATTCCCTCTCTCATCTTATCTTCTTACCTACCATCACCTTCCTCAGGGGCTCCTCCCCCTCCCTTTCTTCCATGGCTTTCTGTCCTCTTCCATCAGATTGCCCCTCTCCAGCCTTTTATCTCTTTCACCAATCAACTTCCCAGCTCTTTACTTCACCCTTCTCCCTCTCTGGGTTTTTCTGCAGCCTTGCATATTTTTCTTGACCGTATTTTTATATTGTGAAGAAAACACATTTCAGGATGTATATTGTATACATTCTCTGACATCACATTTGACCTTTGAACTTCCTTTTAAAGACCATTATACAATCTGCTGGTAGTGCATTTGAGTTCTAATCACACACTACTAAAATAATTATTTTCCTCATATGTCTTTTAATTCAATTTCCCTTTATTTTGTACTTTGGGCCTCAAAGGGAAAAACCTCCCTTTATCCATTATGTCCTGATCCCTCATCATTATATGTACTTATATCAAATCTCCCCTCAGTCTTATAGACATGGTCATATAGCACAGAAACAGGTCTTGCAACCCAAATATGCTGACCACTGAAAACAAAATTAAAGGAAATACTCCAGTAGTCAAACAGTTTTACTGTGAGTGCCCGCAAGAAAACAAATCTCAGGGTAGTATATGGAGACATATACAAACTTTCAACTAGGTACCCACTTTCCAGCATTCTCTTCTCCAAAGAAAAAAGTCCCATCGTTTGTAACCTATCCTTGTAATTGTTGCCCTTTATTCCAGGGACCTTTGCATAAATATTTTCTGGTCCCTCTTTAACACCCTCACATGCTTCCTTTAACAAAATTAACATAGAAACATAGAAAACCTACAGCACAATACAGGCCCTTTGGCCCACAAACTTGTGCTGAACATGTTCCAACCTCAGAAATTACTAGGCTTACCCATAGCCATCTATTTTTCTAACCTCCATGCACCTATCCAAAAGTCTCTTAAAAGAACCCATCGAATCTGCCTCCACCACCATTGCCAGCAGCCCATTCCACACACTTACCACTCTCTGAGTAAAAAACTTACCCCTGACATCTCCTCTGTACCTACTCCCCAGCACCTTAAACCTGTATCCTCTTGTGGCAACCATTTCAGCCCTGGGAAAAAGCCTCTGACTATCTACATGATCAATGCCTCTCATCATCTTATACAACTCTATCAAATCATCCTCTGTTGTTCCAAGGAGAAAAGGCTGAGTTCACTCAACCTATTCCCATAAGGCATGCTCCCCAATCCAGGCAACATCCTTGTAAATCTCCACTGCACCCTTTCTATGACTTCCACATCCTTCCTGTAGTGAGGCGACCAGAACTGAGCACAGTACTCCAAGTGTGTTCTGACCAGGGTCCTATATAGCTGCAACGTTACCTCTTGGCTCCTAAATTCTATTCCACGATTGATGAAGGCCAATACACTGTACACCTTCTTAACCACAGAGTCAACCTGCGCAGCTGCTTTGAGCGTCCTATAGACTTGGACCCCAAGATCCCTCTGATCCTCCACACAGACAAGAGTCTTACCATTAATACTATATTCTGTTATCATATTTGACCTACCAAAATGAACTATTTCACACTTATCTGGGTTGAACTCCGTCTGTCACTTCTCAGCACAGTTTTGCATCCTATCAATGTCCCGCTGTATGCTCTGACACTATCCACAACACTTCTAACCTTTGTGTCATCAACAAATTTGCTAACCCATCCCTCCACTTCCTCGTCCAGGTGATTTATAAAAATCATGAAGAGTAAGGGTCCCAGAACAGATCCCTGAGGCACGCCACTGGTCACCAACCTCCATGCAGAATTTGACCCGTCTACATCCAATGTTTGCCTTCTGTGAGCAAGCCAGTTCTGGATCTACAAAGCAATGTCCCCTTGGATCCCATGCCTCATTACTTTCTCAATGAGCCTTGCATGGGGTACTTTATCAAATGATTTGCTGAAATCCATATACACTATATCTACAGCTCTTCCTTCATCAATGTGTTTAGTCAGATACTCAAAAAATTCAATCAGGCTCGTAAGGCATGACCTGCCCTTGACAAAGCCATGCTGACTAAAATTGAAGAACATACTCCAGTCGCATTTAGATGCAATTTTGAAACCTTGGGGCAAATTGTTAAAAATGACAAGATTGCCACCTGCCTGTCGTTGGACGAAATACTTTCTCCCAACATGGTTTCAGATGGGATTCTTCCTCGGGAGTCTATCACTGAGCACATTGCCACTTCAGCACCCTGCCTGCCTGCTCGTCTCATGGGATGGTTTTGACACAGTGATGAATAATATTAAGAAAACATGTCAGTATGGGTTTTTTTGTATCAAAACACTAAATAATTCACACACCTAAAACAATTAAGTACATTTAAACTAACTGAATTAAATCAAATGTGTTTTCTTTATTTAGAGATACAGTACGGAATAGGCCCTTCAAGTCACACTGCCCGGCAATCCTGATTTAACCCTAACCTAATTAAGGGACAATTTACAGTGACCAGTTCACTTACCCAATACATTTTTGGACTGTGGGAGGAAACTGGAGATCCCAGAGAAAACTCACCCATTCCACAAGGGCAGGTGTAGAGATTCCTTCCAGAGAACACCAGGATTGAACTCCGAGTTCCAAAAGCCTAAGCCATTAGAGTGTTGCACTAACTGCAAATGAACAAGTCTATTCTCCATCTTTCCAGCAGCTGTGTCCGCCATCAGGACTGTTGTATTTGCATTGTATTTTACCTGGTGCAAGTTCAGCAAATAGTTTTCTGGCTTGAGAAATTGAATGTACAGTATATGGAAGTCCATTCATTTCTCTAGGAGTCTCAGTATCCAGTGAGGGACAGCCAATAGGCAAATAAGCCAGTGTGGGAGATAGCTTTCCCAGCTTAGTTCTATGCCATTGTAAGCTTTGGGACATCATGACTGAAGTGTTAGTGCCAGGTGGATGACCTGTTCTGATCCCATGGATGCATGTTGCAAACTTGCAAACACACACATTTCCAATTCAGAGTTGTGATTCTGAAACACATATACTTCACTAGAACTTTGTTTCATAGTTATTATGAAAGAGGTTTAGGAGATTTGGCTGCTATTTGTATTCATGGAAGAATTATTTCACATAAAGTTATATGATACAGAGATAAGTTTTCATGGTGTGTTCTTTGAAGATAAATGAAGGTGGCTTGGATTATTTGTCTGCTGGGGAAACAAATTTATCTCTTCCTAATGCGAGAATTAAAAACATCATCCAATATTAAGGATTTTTTTAAAAACTCTTGACCTGATGGGACTAACATTAAGAAGTTATTTTAAGAAAATTATAAGTAAGAGAGTACTGAATGCTACTAAGCTATAGAAAGATTCATTAGCAATGAGTCGCTACAGTAAACTGTCCACTAATGGATTTACAAGGCAATTGGTGAACAAATGGAGCATTTGCAATTTGAAGTGATGACGCTGTTCATCTAAAATCAATGTAAGGGAAAACAAAATTCAGATGCTGGAATTTGAAATAAAAACAAAAAAAATTATTGGCAACAGTTAGCAATTCAGGCAATATCTGTAGAAAGAGAAACAGAGTTAATATTTCTGGTTGGAGAATTGTTGTCGATTAATTGAACATTTATCTGATTGCTGCGTCCGGCATTTTTCTTTACTTACTTGGTGATTGTTATTTGTCCAAAATGAAACATCAATTCCACATTGGATTTTTTTCAATGTCTGTATCTGACTCTTTCCTAATCATTTTCATGGCTCATAGCTTTTACCAGTCAGTAGAAAGCTCTTTTGCTGTATGTTCTCGACATTTGTTAGGGCTTTTTTGGATCTGCAGCCTAACTCACAAATAGCAGACATATAAAGCAATGTAAGTTAAACCACCAGCAGATAAAAACAGACTCAATCAGGCAACTGTTGTACTTTCATGTAGATTTGGAGGGAAATCCCTGCACAAGTTGGGCCTCGAACATGCTGACAATTTCTTCATTAATTTGACCCTTTCTGCAGGCTGTATTTCTTCCTGGTAACTTTTCAAAGACTCCCTATACCATTTCAGAATCAACTGCACTACAGTGTACAGAGAGAATAAAAATGCCAGGCTGGGTCTTACAAGGTAAGAGAGAAATCACCAGTAGTTTGGTGGTTTTCTTCAACAAAATGAATAACATCTACCATTGTGGGGCTTGAGTTAAAGCTGTTGGTACAAGATGTGTTGGGCAATAAAAACCCATAACTTCATGCTTGTATCTACCCCACAGTCGTCATGAGGACCTAAGATGTGACCTGTGGCTTCAAGGTGTAGCATCTGAAGGTCATACACCATAAGACCACAATGCATACAGTAGGAACAAAATTTGGACATTCAACCCATCGAGTCTGCTCTGCCATTCCATTATGGCTGAAATATTATCCCTCTCAACCTCATTTTCCTGCCTTCTCCCAAAAACCTTTGACGTGCTTACTAACCAAGAACTTGTCAAACTCTGCTTTAAGTATACTCAAAGCCTTGGCCTCCACAGCCATCTGTGGCAATGAATTCCAGAGATTCACCACCTTCTAGATAAAAAAAAATTCCTTCTCACATCTGAAAGAGCAACCTTCTATTCTGAGGCTGTGCCCTCTGGTTCTAGACTCCCTCTCAATAGGAAATATCCATTCCATGCCCATTCTATCCAAGCCTTTCAATATTCAGCAGGTTTCAATGAGATCCCCCCACTCCTCCCACTCTTCTAAGTTCCAGCGAGTACAGACCCAGAGACATGAAATGCTCCTTATATGTTAATCCCTTCATTCCTGGGATCATTGTCTTGAACTTCCTCCAAGGCAGCACATCCTTTCTTAGATAATTGGCCCAAAATTGCTCACAACATTCCAAGTGCTGCCTGACCAATGCCCTAAGAAACCTTAGCATTACATCCGTGCTTATATATTCTAGTTTTATTAAAATGAATGTTAACATTGCATTTGCATTCTTTACCACTGACTCAACCTGCAAGTTAACCTTTGTGGAATTCTGTTTAGGACTCCTAAGTCTTTTTGCACCTTCGATTTCTGAATTTTCTCTCTTTTTCAAAGATTGTCTATGCCTTTATTCCTTCTTCCAAAGTGCAAGACCATACACACCCCAACACTGTATTGCATATGTCACTTCTTTGCCCATTTCCCTTACTTGTCTAAGTCCTTCTGCAGTCTCCCTGCTTCCTCAACACTACTTGCCCCTGCACCTATCTTCAAATTGTCCAAAAACTTGGCCACAAAGCCATTAATTCCGTCATCCAAATCATTAACCTATAACATGAAAATAAATGGTCCCAACACTTACCCCTGCAGAACACCAGCAGGCACTGACAGCCAACCAGAAAAATCCCCTTTTATTCCCACATTTTGCCTCCTGTCTGTCAGCCAATCATCTATCCATGCTAATATCCAAGAAGTGAGTTGGCAGGTTCCTTGTGCCTTATTCAAATGTAAACCAATGCATCAAGACCATTTTTTACCAATTTGGTAATAATTCAAACATTTCAAACATATCCCACCCTTCATCCCCATCCAAAATAAAAGCATCACCTGCAACATTCACATTGATCCCAGTGTTCTATCCAGTTTTCTAATTCCATTCCAAAGAGACAAAATGGAGGCAACCACCTCTTAGCAACATACCATTAATCAACTATGCGATCAAAGCCACTGTGAGGTTAAAGAGTGGCAAATATTTATCCACTTCAGCACACGCAAAATGCTCTAGTGGACAATCTGCTCAGTGGTAGGGGAGAAGAAGAATACTGTTTGAGGGAGGTCAAAAGTACGAAGTAACAACCTTATTCCTCCCGGTCCACAGGAGAAGAATGAATCAAATAATAAAAATTGACTTACCTTGCCCACAGCTTCTGTCATCTTTAGGAGAAGCAGGGCAAGGAAAA
The DNA here is from genome assembly GCF_048418815.1 of Hemitrygon akajei. Lineage (NCBI taxonomy): Eukaryota > Metazoa > Chordata > Chondrichthyes > Myliobatiformes > Dasyatidae > Hemitrygon > Hemitrygon akajei. The sequence continues at coordinate 149,234,097 of NC_133126.1, read as the reverse complement.
ACCGGTGAAAGGACAGCTGTTTTCAATCTCTTCTCCATAAAGAAACTGGAGATGAAAAATAGCTAAGAGGATAAATGGCAGCTGAACATTACAAGTTATGGACAGATTTTTATCACTGAATTGTAAACAGTAGATAGCCAAGTAAAATATCAGTTTTATTGCAGATAACATTTTCTCAATCTCGTTTCTTAATGATACATTTATCAGAGAAAAGAATTGTAAAATGATTACAGTTTTATGATTCAGCTAAGCACAATGAATAACTGGGACTGTGTGTTTTCTGTGAAGTATTCCAGAGATGTGAGAGTAAAGCAAACAATTCTTGAGTGATCAGTGAATCATATTTATCTTACAATGGAAGTGCACATTCCGGTTTATGAAGGGAATGGTAAACTATTTGTATCCGCATTGCCATTTACATAATAGTTTTTGATTCTATGGTGCTTTCCTTTTACAATATGAATTATTTTCACCAAGGCAATAATTTGCTTAAGTTATAGTATGTACTTCAATTAGTTATTGGAGCTTTTCACTCCCTTATTTCAGAAGCATAGTGAGCGATATTAAGGCTACATTTGATTAAGTAAAAGGAATGATATTCAAGAAGAGGTGAATATGATTGCTGGCATGATAACACTTTATGGCATTCAAGAGCAATTCCCACGCCAGTGTCCAAAGCCCAACCATTTCAACATAAAATCAGAAGCTAGAATGCTTACTGATGATTGTACAATGTTTAATTCCATTTACAACTTCTCAGAAAATAAAGCTGTCCATATCCACCTACAACAAGCAGCCCATGCCCAGCATTCAGTTAAGGGATGACAAATGGTAAATTATATTCATGTCACAGAAGTTCCAGGCAAATCTCAATAAAAATGGATAACTACCTAACCCTTACATTTAACAGCTTTATGATTATCAATTCTCTCACTGTTTATATTCTAGGAGTCAAAATTCACCAGAAGTTAAATTGGATTAATTCCACAATAATGTAACAACAAGAAAGATTGGGTGTCCTTGAGTGAGTGATTACATCCTGTCTCTTCAACATCTTTTCACCGTTCTCAGGCACAAGTCAGGAGTAGAATGGGATGCTCTTCACTTGCCTGAATGAGTGCAATATCAACAGGCTCAAAACAACTTACTTTATTGGCACTCTATCGATGACCCTAAACTGCAGTACGTCTTGCCTGTAAAATACACTTCAATTATTCATGCTGCCTACTGGGATAGCACCGTCCAAATGCATGATCTTCACCACCAAAGGCAAGGATCAAAATGCAGGAGGACACCACTATCTGTAGATTCTACTCAAAGCTGCACATCATCCTGACTTGGAAATTCGCACCACTCACCTTTCCTGCTTGCTTAGTTTAAAATTCTGGACAACCCCAAACAAAAGTAAGAACATTGTTTGTTGAAAATATTCAAGGAGCAAAAACCTCAGTTGTAAATTTCAAAGAATAACACTGTCAGTGTTACTGTTGTCCACGAACAAACTCACCCATCTCACGAGTTAAAGGTTCTTTCCTCTCATCACCCCCAACACCCATCAACCCAATTCCTCATGTCTCTGAAACAATCAAATCATAATGTTTTTAAATAGTATTAAGTTGTTTCTTCTTAAAGTGATTGTCTTGTTCACCAAAGCAGTTTATGATCTTCATAGGGTGTCAATGTTGAAGAAGTAATGTGGGTATTGATTTTTTTGAGGTTTGTGGGGAAGTCTGTTTATCATAAAATACTGCTTGACCCATCAAGATCCAGGCTTGGCCTTAATTTTGGCTGCAAAGTATGAGTCCGTTTCTGCTATTCATTTGTATCAGAAGGATTACAGACCCTAAGAAGTACGCATTTGTGAAAATATCATCACTGTTGTCGAGATGTTATGAATCTCCCTCATTCCTTTCATTTGAATTTGAAAAGGCATTGCTGCATATTAAGACAAAGTTATCATCATGTTTATGTTTTCTTCAAAACATAAACATTTATGTGCATTTTTATTTCTTCACAAGATGATTTTCATGATAATATCCTGCAATATTTTTGTGCATGAACATTGCAGTTATAGAGAGGTCATTCAGATTTTTCAAAGAAATAGTTTTCAGTTTTAAGCTGCCACTATTTCATTAGCTAAACTAAAGGAAATTCCTTTATTCTTATTCAAGATGTACATATGTTCTAAATTTTGATAATGGGCTATAATCTCCAGAGATACGAATTCTGATAGACCTCATAAAAATGACTGGATTTATGATCCAATTCGATGAAGATAAGGATTTTAAGATGCATTCCTTAGCTGCAGCTTTCAAAATGATATTTCTTGTTTCAATGTGAACATTTTGACATAACAATTTGGGTGTGTATATGGGAAAAATTCACACCAAGTCAATATTTATCTTCAGAACAAATTTTCTCCCTTGGGCAAGTTACGCATGCAAGTGTGATAAGTACTACACTTGCCTGTACATTTCCTTCCTCAGCACCACTCCAGGCCCCAAACATCTCTTCCAAATATGGATACAACCTATTGTTTCTACTGCTCTTGGTGTGGCCCCCTCTGCATCAATGAGGCCCAACACAGACTAGGGGACCATTTTTGTTGAACACCTTTGCCACAACCCGGTGATGACCCATTTCAATTTGGCTTCCCAACCCATTCTGGCAGGTCTGCACATGGACTCATCGACATGATGCATCGACCCATCAGCAGTTGAGCTAGTGAAATGCCATCCTGCAACGGCACACTTCTGTAATCCTCTTATTAATCTTGTGCTTTCTTCAAGAGGCCCTTCACTACTTTGACCAAACTCTCTGCTAGGCCATTAGATTTTGGGTGATGTGGGCTTGAAGTTATATGTCGAAACCCCCAATCATTGGCAAAGGACTCCAATTCAGAGCTCAAAAATTGTGGACTATTGTCTGATACCACTTCACATGGAACTCCATGCCTCCCAACATAGGTTTCAGGAAGGTGATGACTACTTTGCTGTATGTTGATTGTAGTGTTGCAACCTCTGGGTTATTGGAAAAGTTGTCTGTAACAACAATATAACTGCCTTTACAATCAAACAAGTTCAGTCCAGCTTTGAAGTATGGCCTGTCTGGTACAGGGCATGGTGTAAGCGGTACTTCTTGCTGCTTCACAGTTTCCTTTGAAGACCATTTCTTTCTCTATTAATAGTTCAGCTCTGCATGCCCAATAATCCCAACTACACTTTGGACAGTCATTCTTAGCTGCTGGCCATCCTTTCTGAATTGTATCTTTGAGTACTTTTGTTGTTTCAGCTGTCCAAGTTGCTTTCCTAATCTTCTCTGGAATGGAGGTGACAATCATGTTAACACAGGCCTGTATATCTGTACTAATCTTTTGATCACTCTTTTCTTTCTTGTTGACTGCTCGAGACAGTGTATCAGCAACAAACATATATTTTCCTGGTGTGTGGATCATCTTCACAACATATTTCTGCAGCCTTAACAACATGGATTGCATTCTCATGGGACAGTCATTCAGTGGTTTGGACATAACTGAGACCAGTGGTTTTTGGTCTGTCTCCATTTCAAAAGCTTGTGCATAGACATACTGATAGAACCTTTTGAATGCATATGTGCTGGTGAGAAGCTCTTTCTCGATTTGTACATGGCTGGTTTCTGCCCTTGATGTATAGGTCACAGGTTTCCATGTGTCATCATGCGGTTGCAGAAGTACCGGTATGCATCAGGTGAGATCCTAGTACATCTTCACAGATAATAAAACTTCAACACGGTCTCTTCAGTTATAACTCTTTACAGCATCTAGAAACACTCTTCTTGCTTGTGAGACCAAATCCACTCATTAAGCTGCTCAAGGAGTGACCTAAGCTGTGCTGACACAGTGGACAGTCGAGAAATGAACTCAGCCAGGTAAATCATCATCCCCAAGAAAGATCTCACTTTCTCCTTGTTTTGGGGCCTCTCAATGTTTCAATAACTGACATCTTTCTTGGGTCAGGCATCACCCCTCTTCATATAGTGTATCTCCTATAAAGGTCAGTGTCCTAACTCCAAACTCATATTTCTCATTAGTTAATTTCAAATTTAGATGGAGACATAATGTAGAGATTTTTACTCCTCATGTATAAGGAGGATGTAAATAATAAAGTCAATTGAATTCAATTCAAATCGGCATTCCGTGTCGTATCTTGTCTCATTGATGTGTCATGTCCATCCTTGGTGGACCCCCAGGTGATGACATCATGCTCTCAACACCTCAAAGAACATGTGGATGGATTTATTGTAGACTGCTGGTGCAGACAGAATCCCATATGGAGCCATAGAATCCCTGTGAGGTGTTGAAAGTACACAGTCTCAAACTTGCCTCATCAAACTTAATCTGCCAATACCCTGATGTGTCAAGCTTGCTAAACCATTTGGTATCTGAAAACCAGGACATGATCTCCTCCTGTGTGGGCAATTTAAAATGCTCTCAGAGAGAAGCACATGTAGTTATAGACTAAAACAACTGTGCTGCCCCAAAGAGCACCACATGAAGTCATTCTTACCCTCAGCGATTAGGCTGTATGACGAGTCAGTCTATAGCCGGGGAAGTGATGACCCCCTGCTGTTAGACTGGTAACTTATTTTTTCTTTCTACTTCCCTTCTAATATTTATATCAGTGCACTTGTAATGCTGCTGTGACACTGTAATTTCTTTTGGGATCAATAAAGTATCCAAATCTATCTATCTTTCTTTTTCATGCAGTAATCTTTCTCTAAGTCCATTATCTGAAGTTCTGCAAACTCTTCAGTCTTTAATGCATGAGTTTCTCAAATCTTCAAATTCACAGGACTTATTCAGCATGTGAAGCTCAGCTAAGTATTAGTTGAAATTAGCACCTCGTTTCTGGTCACAGGGAAAAGACAGATTTCTCAAATGTGATATTTTTACTTGGAACAAAACATTCCCCAATTTTTATCATCAGAGTGTCCAACATAAAAGCTATTTCATTAATTTGAAAGCTATTGCAGATGTCCAAAGCATCTTTGCCAGTTACATGCAGAAAAATAAATGCTTTCAATTTTTCGTCGACCCCTTCTTCTATGCTAGCAGCTATGTATATATTGAGTCACAGTTCAATGCATTTCCAGTTATCTGTTCAATGGCCAGTAAACTCCATAGGTGTGGGAGGACTTGGCTCATCCTTGATGGGAACTCTCAGTCTCTCACCTGAATTTCCCTTGGTGAGTCCAGTGACGGCTTCAGGAACAATGTGCTCTCTCACCTTGCTGCCCAGCTTCTCACCATCACTTTGTACTAGCAGTTCTTGTACTCATGCAGTGTCTTTTCTCAGTCATACACAGTATTCATTTATTCTCTTTGTTTAGACTTCTAGCCAACTTCTGACTCCATGTTATGTTTGTTTTTAATAAGAGAAACTTGGCATGGGTTTACACTAGAACAATTTATTACTGAACTGCTGTTCAACACCGAGCACGTGTGACCCCGCTATTATAGCTTCTGGTTCTAGCTGAATCGCTTACATTGCCCACTGGGAACTGAAGTTCTTTATTATGTACACATAATAACACAGGTCTCACCTATTATTTGTTAGTTTTTACTTTGTCCGCTACCCCCACCTTCTTATTCTGGCTTCTGCCACCTTTCTTTTCAGTCCTGTTGACCCAAAACTTTGACTCCATAGATGTTGTCTGAATTACTAAGTTATTTAATATCTGGGTAAAGTGTTAATGTTCAACGCCTACAAATTGCATTAAACTTGGATGTGTTGTAATTATTGAGGACTTCATTAGATTATAGAGAGGCTGCTAGAATGGGTTGACTCATGGTAAATAAAAGTCAACACAAAATAATGTAAGGAAAAATATTTTTGTAGGAAGAAAACAGCAGGGCAACATATTTCCAATAGTTTAATTTTAAATCAGCTCATGGAAATATCTTCAGAATGTTTCTGTGTAAATCTTTGAAAAGGCAGAACTAAATTAGTTAGAAAAGCATATGTGGATCTGGACTCTTTAAACCCAAAAGTCAGGAAGTTATGTTGAACTTCTGTAGCTCTCCAATTTGACTATGACTATCTGAACTGACTTTGGAAAAATGCAGAAGAAAAATAGAATGGTTTCAGACATTTGTTGATGGAGTTGAGAGACTGGTGTTATTGTCCTTATAGTTAGAGAGTCTCAGATAAGATTTCCTAGAGGTGCTTACATTTCTGAAATGCGTAGGAAGAGTGAAAAAAGAAACTGTTATCAATGGCTGAAGGATTAATATCCAGAGAGTATAAATTCATCATTTAATTAACAAACCAGGTAAAGCTATTCCATTTTCCCAAATGCCAAAACAATGACTCAGATTTAGAGTCTATGCCAACCAAGATGCCCATCCAACCTAGACCAATTTGCTACTGCTTGGTCCACATCCTTCTAAACCCTTCCTGTCCATGTGCCTGTCCAACTGTCTTTTCACAGTTGTTGCTGTACCTATCATAACCACTTGTTCTAGTGGTTCACTCCATGTACGTACCACCCTCTGTGTGAAAGTGTTGCCTCTCAAATTCCAATGAAAACTTTCCACAGTCACATAAAACCTAGCTTCGGATTTCCCAACTCTAGGAAAACAATCAATTGCATTCACCTGTTCTTGGACCCTAACAATCTGATTCCGTTCCAGAAGGTCACTTCTCAATCTCCTGTATTCCAAGGAAAAAGTCATAGATTTTCCCTATTACTCAGTCCTTCAAGTTCTGGCAGCTGTCTTACAAATCCCTCCTGCAGTCTTTCCAGTTTCATAGCATCTTTTCAATAGCAGTGTGACCAAAACTGAACATAATACTACAGGTCTTAGCTCATCAGTGTCTTGTATACCTGCAACATAACTTCTAATCTTCCTCATCTCAAAGCTCTTTGACCAATGAAGGTCAGCTTGCCCAAAGTCTTCTTCTGCACACTGTCTGCCTGTGAGGCCACTTTTAGGGAGCCATATACCTGAACTCCAAAGTCCTTCTGTTTTCGACATTCCCCAAGACCCTGCTGTTTGTTGTGGAAGCCTTACACTGACTTGTCTTCCTAAAATGAAACACGTTTAGGAGTACTGTGCTCAGTCCTGGTCACTATAGGAAGGATGTGGAAGCCATAGAAAGGGTGGAGAGGAAATTTACAAAGATGTTGCCTGGATTGGGGAGCATGCCTTATGAGAATAGGTTGAATGAACTCGACCTTTTGATCTTGGAGCAACAAAGGATGAGAGGTGACCTGATAGAGGTGTATAAGATGATGAGAGGCATTGATCATGTGGATAGTCAAAGGCTTTTTCTCAGGGCTAAAATGGTTGCCACAAAAGGATACCAGTTTAAGGTGCTGGGGAGTAGGTGCAGAGGAGATGTCAGGGTTAGGTTTTTTACTCAGAGAGTGGTGAGTGCGTGGAATGGGCTGCCGGCAATGGTGGTAGAGGCAGATATGATAGGGTCTTTTAAGAGACTTTTGGATAGGTACATGGAGCTTAGAAAAATAGAGTATTATGGGTATGCCTAGTAATTTCTAAGGTACGGACATGTTTGGCACAACTTTGTGGGCCGAAGGGTCTGTATTGTGCTGTAGGTTTTCTATGTTTCTACATCGCATGTGTCTAGATTATACTGCATTTGCCATTCCTCGGCCATTCAACAACTAATCAAGATCCTCCTGTAAATTTTGATAACTTTCTTCACAGTCAAAAAACACCATTTACTTCAGTGTTACCTGCAAATTACTAACCATGCCTTATACATACCTATCAAATTATTAATAAAGATGGCAAACAACAATGGGCCTATAACTGGCCCTTAGTGAACACCACTGGTCAGGTGCCTTTATTTCAAGGAATAACATTGCATGATCACACTTGGCTTCTTATCTCAAGCCAACTGTATATGGTTAAGTAACTCTCCCTGGATCTCATGCAACCTTACTTTCCAAAACAGTGTACATGTGGAAAAATATCATGGTCACCACCGTGACTTTGGAAGATTTGAAATGCACTGCTGCTAGGGAAGGAGTTCCCAACTTTTTTTAATGTCAAGGACCAATAATATTAAGCATGGGTTCCGTGGAGCTCAAGTTGGGAACACCTGCTCTAGGGTAATAGAAATAGATTGAATAGCAACCTTTAAATTAGATAGATACTATGTGAAAAGGGGGGAAAGGAAAAATGAACAGATGATTGGCACAAGTTGACTTGTTTTTTGAAATAGAATAAATTACGTGGGACGAATGGTTTTTCTATGTTTAAGTATTGAAAGGTTCCAGCTTTGCAGAGGTAGAGGTCAGTATGGTGTGAAAGAGTAAACACTGTTGAGGTGGAGGTGGTCACGAGAGCAGATTGATTCAGGTAAATGATTAATTATTTAAATGTAGAGTGTTTTACAGATCTTTACACTCAATTATGTTTGTTTAAAACATAGGTTGTTACAAACCTTTAAGAACCACTTGGTTCACATTTTGCAGCAGACAGATCATAATTTGTGGTTTTGTTCAAAGGCAATATAGAAGTTTTGGTCTGAAGAACTTTTCCAGGCAACTAACTCATAATTGTTAACATATAATAATATAATATTTGTTAAACTCACAAAGCTTGTAAAATTAATTTACAAGCAGGGGGTGCATTGTGGTCAACTTTTCATCCTCTTACCATTTATTCACGCTACAGAAGCAGCCACTTGATATAGTAAAAGCACCCTAAAAATATTTGTAGCTATAGTGGTACTACTAAATGCAGTCCAAATCATTTTGAAAGTCTTCCCGATCAATACTGGAGCATCAAGAGCACTCTTTAGAATATCAGCTTATATTTGCAATACCAGTTTGTAGAAACTGGTATTCTAAATGCAACAGTTCACATAAATATGAAATCATTGATGGGAAATAAATCACACATAGAGTCTCTGAAGCCTTAGCGATCAAAACATCCTATGTCTAATAGAACTAGTGCCACTAATAAAAGATTTATGTTATATTTCTGCATCCTGCTAGCATGCCCTTTCAGTGTAGGTGAATTTCTCATTATGTGCTTCTCAGCATTGTAAATGGTGAAGTGAGCAGAAACAGACAGAGCTGGTGAACATTTGATCATTTCATTAAAGGTACAGGGCGATAATTTGAGGTAAGCCTCCTTTGAGTGATGGACAGTCATGGAAAATGAGCTAATCAACCCAGCATGTCCACGCCAACCCTTCTGCTCATCTACATTCATCCTACTTGCTCACATTAGGTTCATATTCTTCTATCCCTTGCCTTCTTAAATATAGTAATTGTATATAAGTCCACTTCCTCCTCTGGCTGAGAGTTCCAGTTATTAACCACTCAGTAAAAAACATTCCTCACAAATCTCCTTTAAACCTCAAAGTACCACACACAAAATGCTGGTCAGGAAGCATCTACAGAAATGGATAAACCATCTTTTTCTCACATTAAACCTATGACTGTTGTTTCTGAGACCTTGGGAAAGATTCTGAGCACTTACAAATCTATTCTTATAATTTTATCAACATCCTTTTGATCACAATTCAGTACAGAGATATGATCCACTGTCACTAATCTTTGTACATGAAGACTTAGAAAAACACTACTTTAACTGGGGCACCACGGATGTTCTGGCACAGACAAGATGAAGCAAGCATGAGAATTTTTAGAAGTGTGGTTCTCTTCTGATAACTCTGTAAGCAAATATATTAAAATAGACACCATGTACAAAGCCCTAAGAGCTAAAGAAATATGAGCCCACTCGAATTCAAAGATCAACTGAAGGGATACCCATTTGGAAGTAAGGCAAATGAATGGGGGGGGGGAGGGGGTATAAACATGAGCACTCCCAGAGAGAAACAGACAGACAGACATACTTTATTGATCCCGAGGGAAATTGGGTTTCGTTACAGCCACACCAACCAAGAATAATGAAGAAATATAGCAATATAAAACCATAAATAATTAAATAATAATAAGTTAATCATGCCAAATGGAAATAAGTCCAGGACCAGCCTATTGGCTCAGGGTGTCTGACACTCCTAGGGAGGAGTTGTAAAGTTTGATGGCCACAGGTAGGAATGACTTCCTATGACGCTCTGTGTTACATCTCGGTGGAATGAGTCTCTGGCTGAATGTACTCCTGTGCATAACCAGTACATTATGGAGTGGATGGAAGTCATTGTCCAAAATGGCATGCAACTTGGACAGCATCCTCTTTCCAGACACCACCGTCAGAGAGACCAGTTCCACCCCCACAACATCACTGGCCTTACGAATGAGTTTGTTGATTCTGTTGGTGTCCGCTACCCTCAGCCTACTGCCCCAGCACACAACAGCAAACATGATAGCACTGGCCACCACTGCCTCATAGAACATCCTTAGCATCGTCCTGCAGATGTTAAAGGACCTCAGCCTCCTCAGGAAATAGAGATGGCTCTGACCCTTCTTGTAGACAGCCTCAGTGTTCTTTGACCAGTCCAGTTTATTGTCCATTCGTATCCCCAGGTATTTGTAATGCTCCACCATGTGTGCACCAACTGTGCACTGAGCATGTCACCTTGACTTGTGATGAAACACCTATAAGCTATTTGCTACACTTGGTGAACACCACAACATCAAAAAATTCAGCTTTTTTCATTCTAGGGAAAACAAGCCCAAACTACCCAATTTCTGCCAAGGATTAAATTCCTCCAATTTAGGCAATGTCCAGGTGAACTGCCTCAACACTCTTCAACAAGACAACACCTTTACTATAATGTGGCAACCAGAACTGTGCACAGTACTCCAAATGCAGTCTAATCTAATCAGCATTCTGTAAAGTTGCAACAAAATGTTCCAGCTTTTATATTCTGTGCTCTCTCTATGAAAGCAAACATGCTTCGGTGTATGACTTCTTCTACATCCTGTTTATCTACGTTAACACTGTGGTCTTGATTTTTTTCCATTAAATTTCCTTACTGCTCTCCTTTTTTCTGTATACATTCTACTATTTGACTTACAAGTATTACCTTTTATCTGTCAAGATTAAATTTTATCTCTTTATACTCCATCCAACTTTCAACATGATCTATATCCTGCTGCAGCCTTAGACAATCTTCCTTGTTATGCATAGGACCACCAAATTTTATGTGATGCACAAGCTTATTATTCATATTTCTTACATTCACATTGAAATCATTAATATGTATCAAATCAACAGTGCCACAGTCCCTGTGGTTGAACCACTAGCTACAGATTTTCAATCACAGCAGCAACTTTGCACCACCTCTGTGCCCTATCACCAAGCCAATTTTGGATCTATTTAGACAGCTCAGCTGAGCTCCCATGTGTCTTAACTTTCTGACTCAGCCTACCAAGTCCCTTAATGAAATCCATATAGACAATGTCTACCAACCTGCCTTCTTCAGTCTTCTTAATCATCTTCTTAACTAACTCAATCAAAGTAATGAGGCAGAATTTTCTTCATACAAAGCCATGCTAACTACCTTTGATCAAACGTATGCCTTTCCAAATGCATTTAAAACACATCTTTAGAAATGTTTCCAATAATTTTCCTGCCACAATTTCTCAGTGGCCTGTAGTTATCTGGCTCAATCCTGCTGCACTTTTTAAATGAAGGAATTTTATCAGTTTTCCTCCATTTTTTTCATAGATTACTGTGACTAATGAAGGTGCAAATATCTCCTTCAGGGCATCTGCTATATTTTTTTCTGTTGCTTCCCATAACTTCCTGTGATAGATCTAGCCCTGCTAATTTATCAAATCTGATGTATTCTAGGATATCCCTCTTAATACTGACCTATTCCAGACTATTACACATCCCTCACTGAACTCACTCTCTTGCCTCCTTCTAGTGAATACAGGGTGAGAGTGTCCCTGGACCTCTACCATATCTCCTGGCTTTGCATCTAGATCACCACTTTGGTCCCAAAACTACCCTTTTCTTCATGATATTGAGTATATTGGAATTTCTGAGGTACTTTCAGTATGCCTTAGACACAAGATCCATCCTCATTGTTCTTCACTTTCCTCCTAAGGTCTCCTGTGTGGCACCTGATGATATAGGTGCATGTCTGCTTCTATATCCAATCACTGATGAATTTTCCACATCATTCTTGTGGAAACAGCACTTCCTGCAGTCATTCTGCTTTTTTCTTTAAGTGCTATAGATTTATGCAGTGCTTGACACTCATAATATCGACCCCACTGTTTTCCATGGAGTTAATGAACAGGATGGTATGTGCTGGTTGCATGCAACAATTAAGGAAATATATAGTCAGAATAAAATTGACAATGGGCTTGAATTTCAATTGGTGTCAGGGAATTGTGTATTATTATTCCTCTTCTTATACTTTGGATTTATCTAGTGCAGCCCCCCACCCCAGTGTCAGATGTATAATCATATGAGTATTGAGTTACACTCAAAAGGTATTTTACTTGTTCATAATTTCTTTCAAATATTCGGCTTCCGAAACAGGATTGCTTTACAGGAATATTTTTTCACTTCAGTGTTTTCCCTGTGGAGGATCTCGGTATCTTTATAATGCTCTCCAGTTTTAATCAAGTACAACTTTAAAACTTTTATGAGGAGAGCAGATGAGTAGCGATGCAGAGCAGAGGTAGATCTTCTCAGTTCATACATAATGGAATGCTGGGTGCAAGGACATGTTTGATGGCTTGTATGAGTACCTTTCTACACTACCTTTGCAGTAGTGTGTGTTATAATTATTCAGTCTTGAATGAAACTGATTCTATATCCAATTAAGATAGAATTATTAAAAGGAAAATCGAATGGAAATGTGCTTGCAATGGGGCAGAGTTCTATAATTCAGTAATGTGAAATGAAGTATTGAAAAATGACATTTTTTTTGTTCTTAGTCATGGTTCAGCATGTGAATAATGAGAGATGTGGATAAAAAAGGACCTGCATATTAATAAGATATTTTCATTACTGCCAACAGGATTCTGTTTAACTTTCAGCTTTGCTCAGGCTTTTGCCCAGAGGTGCTACTTATAGCAACTTAGTTATAGCAAAATAGCAGCAACGTGCCAACACACCAAAACATTGTCAGCTCTCCAAAACTAAAGACCTCAACCCTAGCAAGGTTCACTCCCACAGAACATAACCTCTTTGTCAATAGGTTTTCATTATTTAGATCTTGGTTTTGATTACGCAAAGTTCCTTTGAGATCTCTGGAAAAAAAAACTTGGTCACAGCAGTTCATTACCCGGGCAGTGCAATGTTGGCAACAGCCCTGAATTGTGCCAAAGGAACATGTTGAAAGAGTATAATTTGCATATTTATCCAACAGCACTTAATACTACATTTTCTACAGTATAGTGCTCCAGATTGTAACTAGCTTTAAGAGCAATGCCAAGAGCAAAAGTTGAAATCTGTATAAACATCTGATAATAGCAATTATGCCATCCATATGGGGATCTTCTGTATAATATTGAATGAAAGGCAATTTTCTTCTAGAAACACAGAATCATAGAACAATATAGATCAGGAACATGATGTTGGCTTAGTTTGCTGTTACTAATGTCTCTTCAAATGTTTATCCAATTCCAATTTGAATTATACTGTTAATTCTACATCAGCTTTTGAAGAACTGCACTCTAGATCACAAGTAACTATGCTTCCTTGTGTTGGATATTTTATAGACTTTCACCATAAATCTCACAAATGATTGCTCCAAATTTATTTCAAGACAATAGTTTGTTTTCGGCTGTTATATCTAATGATTCATAATTTTGAACGGCTCTATCAAATGTTTTATGCTTATAGGAAATCAATTCCAGTTTCTCCATTCCCTTCACGTGATTCGTCTTACATCATTGATAATTTTTGTAATTGACACACTTTCTAAACACACCTGGAAACTATGTGTTTCTCCGAGTCCTCTGTAATTCATGAGAATTATTTGACTGAGGACAGATAAATCATCCCCTGAGTGTGGGACTGCATGCATGCACCTGACTTCAGAACTTGTGGACTACAGGTTGTAATGATAGTTGTATCAAATTAAGTCAGCAGGCAGAAGAATCTCATGAATCGTTTTCAAGTGTTTTCCTGAACCATTGTGGGTAGAATTGAACGGTGCATACCAAACAAGGCATAACAAATATTAATTAAAGTTAGTGTTTGCACTCACTGGGGATGAGATTAGATGGGAGCAAGTATTGGGTATATACATTACAGTGTGCAGTTTGCTTGTCTCCATTTGATCCAGTAAGAACCAGATACTTGTATCTTGCTAATTACCTTTATTTCAGCATTCAGCAAGAATGAACTTTGCTGCCTTCAGTACATCAATACAGAGCCCAATGTAGCAGCAATAAAAACCAGTCTGACATCTTAGTGGGGAAGATGCATTATGACTACAGATGGTGAAGGAGTCACTTTGGAAGTCGCTGTAATTTAGTGCAGCCGCTTTGTAGGGTTCGTCGGGATCTTGAACAGGAGACGGCGAGGTTATAGTCCGAGGTCAGGGTGTAGAACTGTGAAGCGTTGAGGCTGGGCTCGGGCTAGCCCTCTTCGACCTCTTGATGTCGTCCCTCTTTTGGCCTACTAGATGACTATCGAGATGAATGAACTGGTCGATCAGAACCTCTAAGTCCACTGCTGGCTATCCCAAGGTGAGGGAATCCTTCAGTTCATCTCAGAGTCAGTGGTGGTATAGAGTGGCCAAGGCCTCCCTGTTCCAGCCACTCTCTTGGCCAAGTCACCCACTGACCTTTTGCCCTGTCAAATTTTCTTCAGACAGTCTGAGGCTTGGCTTCCCTATGGCAGCCATGAATTCCTCTGAATCCCGGCAAATCTCTGACCTTCATTCCCAAAGCATGATGGCCCAGGCCAGGTCTCTTCTAGTCAGTAGAAAAATAATGAAGGCCACCTTTCTGTGCTTGGAAGCGAACTGGTGCAGCTAAAGTTCAAACACTAATGGGCATTGGGTGAGGAAACTGCAGCAAGAACCTGAGTCACCTTCAAATCTCCCTGGAATTGGAAGATGGCGTGGTTGGCTGCATCTTGTAACAGACGTTCACTTCTTGGAAACGAGCTGTCAAGTTTTATAAAGTTTAGCTTGTCCCAGTGTTGGAGTCAAGATTGCAGCTATTACTGCTGGGAGACGGGTCACCTGTGGGCCGAATGCCTGAGGCTGCAGTCGTTGGGAGGATGGCAAAGACCATCCTGTGCCAGGTGGAGTGCAGTGGTAGCAGTCTCTGCTCCCAACCCTATGGCACCATGCTGAAAGTGGAGGTCAGCTGAGTTGAGAACCGAAGGCAGGTGAAGGCTTTTGTGGACTCTGAGGCAGCAGGTAATTTTCAGGACTAAGGGTCACCCGTTGGCTCGAAGTACCACTGCGAGAGTTGAGCCAGTCCATGCCGGCTATTGTCTTGGACGACCACCCGCTGGGTTCTGGGCAGGTCTGTGGTGTTGCAGCTGATGATAGGGACAATGTGGAAGACATTAGTTTCTACATCATTGACTCACCATTCATGCCCCGATCCTCGGGCACCCTTGGCTGTTCCAACATAACCCGTCTGTGGACTGGAGGGAGGGGAGAATCATTGCTCGGTCCAATTATTGCAAGAGGGTATGTTTGCAGCCTGGTGTTCTGACCCCCCAGATTCCCCCAAGATCAATGACCAGCAAGGGGACAGACCTCAGTGCGAGGTAACCTGAAACCTAGGGGTTCCTGCCGCCAGGACCTGACTAAAGGGATGACCCCTAAATGCAGAAGATTGACGTTCTGCACTGTTAGTGTGACTTTAAGTTTATAGGAATTTTACCTGTCTTTTGGAAATTCTTTGTGTTATAGAAGTAGTTTGTAATTTGAAAACCCTTTATCAGGTCCTCTGTGCGGTCAAATGTGTTTTAAGAATGTTGTTTGGATTTAAAGGTGTATCATTGAAAATAAAAATCTACTGTGTTTTGAGCTACTTTGTTAGCTGGAAGTACCTGCTCCTTAAGTAGAAAGATGGGCCCCACTGCATGAATAGACCATAAGACTATAAGACATAACAGCAGAATTAGGCCATTCAGCCCATCGAGTCTGCTCTGACAGTCCATCATGGCTGATACCGGATCCCACTCAACCCCATACCCTGACTTCTCGCCATATCCTTTGATGCCCTGACCAACCAGGAAACTATCAACTTCCACCCATGGACTTGGCCTCCACTGCAACCTGTGGAAGAGCATTTCACAGATTCACTACTCTCTGGATCAAAAAATCCCTCCTTACCTCTGTTCTAAAATGTCACCCCTCCATATTGAGGCTGTGTCCTATAGCTTTGGATACTATTGGAAACATCCTGTCCACATCCACCCTATCTAGTCCTTTCAAAATTCAGTAGGTTTAACTGAGATCTCACTGCATTCTTCTGAATTCCAGTGAGTACAGACCCAAAGCTGCCAAATGCTCATAATATGTTAACCCCTTCCTTCCTGGAATCATCCACCTGAATCTTCTCTGGACTCTCTCCAATGACAACATGTCCTTTCTGAGATATGGGGCCCAAAATTGTTGATAATACTCCAAGTGCAAGTTGACTAATGTCTTATAAAGGCTTAGCATTATCTCCTTGCTTTTATCTTTTATTCCCCTTGACATAAAAGCCAACATTGCATTTGTCTTTTTTCCTGCAGACTCAACTTGTGAATTAACCTTCTGGGAGTCTTGCATGATGACTCCTGGGTCCCTCAGCACCTCTGATGTTTGAACCTTCTCCCCATTTAAATAATAGTCCGCACTTTTGTTTCTTTTACCAAAATGCATTATCATACATTTCCCCACACTGCATTCCATCTGCCACTTTTGGCCCATTCTCCCAATTTGTCTAAGTTCTGCTGTAATTGCATTGCTTCTTCAGAACTACCTACCACTCCATCTATCTTCATATCATCTGCAAAATTTGCCACAAAGCCATCAATCCCATGATAAAAATCATTGACAAACAATGTGAAAATAGCAGTCCCAACGCTGATCCCTGAGGAACACCACTAGTCATCAGCAGCCAACCAGAAAAGGTTGATTTTATTCCCATTTGCTGCATCCTGCTGTCAGCAATTCCTCTATCCATGCCAGTATCTTTCCTGTAATGCCATAGGATTTTATCTTGTTAAGCAGCTTCATATACGGCACCTTATCAAATGCCTTCTGAAAATCCAAGTAACTGACATCCACTGCCTCTCCTTCATCCACCTTACTTGTTACTTCCTCTAAGAATTCTACCAGATGTGTCAGGCAAGATTTCCCTTTACAGAAGCCATGCTGATTTTGACTTACTTTATCATTAATCTCCAAATACCCCAAAACCTTGTCCTTAATAATGGACTCCAACATTTTCATAACCATTGAGGTTAGGCTAACTGGTCTATAATTTCCTTTCTTTTGCCTTCCTCCCTAAAGAGTGGAGTGACATTTTCAATTTTTCAGTCCTCTGGGACCATGCCAGAATCAAGTGATTCTTGAAGGATCATGACCAATGCATCCGTTATCTCTTCAGCAACCTCTCCCAGGACTCTGAGGTGTAGTCCATCTAGTCCAGGTGAATTATTCATCTTAAGACCTTTGAGTTGGTCTAGCATTTTTTTCTTTTGTAATAGCAATGGCACTCACTCCTGCTCCCTGACACTCATGGACCTCTAACACACTACTGGTATCTTCCACAGTGAAGTCTGATGCAAAGTACACATTAAGTTCATCTGCCATTTCTTTGATCTCCATTACTACCTCACCAGTATCATTTTCCAGTGATGCAATATCAACTCTCACCTACGATTTACTCTTTATATAAATGAATTTTTTTTAATAACCTGCTTTATATTATTGGCTAGTTTTCCCTCATATTTCATCTTTTCCCTTCTTATAGCTTTTTTAGCTGCCTTTTGTTGGATTTTAAAAGCTTCCCAATCATCCAACTTCCCACTTACTTTTATGCCTTTTCCTTGCCTCTAATGCAATCCCTAACTTCCCTTGTCAGCCATGGTTACATACCCCTACAGTTTGAGAACTTCTTCTGTGGGAGATATCTATCATGTACCCAGAAACTTCCCAAAAGCTTCAGCCATCTCTACTCTGCTGTCAACCCCGCCAGTATCCTCCTCCAATCCACCTGGGCAAGTTCCTCTCTCATGCCTCTGTAATTCCCTTTATTCCATTGTGATACTGATACATATGATTTATGCTACTCCCTCTTAAATTGAAGTAGGAATTCAATCATATTATGATCACTGCCTCCTATGGGTTCCTTTACATTAAGCTCCCTAATAAGATCTGGGTTATTACACAACACCCAATCTAAGATAGCCTTTCCCCAAGTACAAGCTGCTGTAAAAAGCCATCTCATAGACATTCAATAAATTCCCTCTGTTGCGATCCAACACCAATCTGATTCTCCCAATCCCCTTGCAAATTGAAGTTCCCCATCACAATTGTATCATTACCCTTATTACATGCCATTTCCTGCCCACTTTGCAATCTCAACCTCACATCTTGGCTACTATTTGGAGGCCTATAAATGATTCCCATAATGGTTTGAATTATGGGTATTGGCAGCTGAACTTGCCATGGAGAACAAACAGGGAAATAAACTAATCTTTGTAGATTGCATACTGACAGTATAATATCCCTTTGGTGAGAGGACTTGTGGCTATTTAGGGCTAAGGTCTTCATTTGAGTTTAGAGCTTTGTGGTCAGCAGACAAAATACCATCAGTCCATAAAGTTGGATTGGAAGCAGAATATCATTGATTCGAAGGCACTACTGAAAAGAAGGTGACAGTAGACCAAGGAACGAGCACCAATGAAGACACATTAATCTAGATTTAACTCACAGCTACCAGGTTAGACACTGTCAAGGTTAGCTTAGTGATGTTGAGAGTCACTGGGCATGAACAGTCTGCAGCCAGGATAGAAGCAAAGGTACGAGCTCTCCAGAGGCTGAGATCACACGTGAGTTCTGGTGTATGGGACTTGGATGATTAGAATTATGGGGAAGCCACAACAGGCAGCCACAGGGAAATAATTGAAATTTAGACCTCTCAGACAGCACCTTCCAAACCTGTGAACTCGCCCAGATAGAAGAACAAGGGCAACTGTAGCGCAGATAACACCAGCACTCTGGAAGTTGTCCTCCAAGCCTCACTCTGATTTGACTTGAAAATACGTCTCTGCCCCTGACTTGTCAGGTCCATAAAGAACATGAATGCACACATTAGCTCTGTTGAATACTGCAGGGAGCTGCCAGATTTGACTAAATAGTGGAATCATTGCTTGAACTTACTAATGACCTGTATATCAGATTGCAGCTTGTAATACCTACTTATACACCAGTCCGTTGTATGCAAGGGCTGCAAATCAAGGTCAAGAACATTATTTTAATTTTTTTTGGTCAAGACCTTTCATCAGACCTGATGAAGGATTGTGGCCTGAAACATCAACTCTTTATTCCTCTTCATTGATGCTATTTCGCCTGCTGAGTTTCTCCAGCATTTTGAGATTGTTACTCTAGATTCTCAGCATCTGTAGAGTTTCTTGTGTTTTTATTTTTCATGTAGACTTGGCGACCAGTAGTCACCATTTCATTTGTTAAGGAATCTTACAAACAGTTGGTTCTGTGGACCCTGGCAGAGTGTAAACATAGTGGCTTTCTGGGGTATCGAGCAATGACCTGCATAAACCACCAAATTTTGGTGTAAGTCAGCAGGTGTACATCAAAGAGTGCTATCCACTTCTGCTGCCTCATCTCTGTTCACATGTAGTGTCCATAAAGTTCTCTCTTCGTAATCAAATCCTGCTGAGCCCTGCTGAAGGGTCTCAGCCCGAAACGTTGACTGTACACTTTTCCATAGGTGCTGCCTGGCCTGCTGAGCTCCTCCAGCATTTTGTGTGTGCTGCTTGGATTTACAGCATCTGCTGATTTTCTCTTGTTAGTGAATCAATATAATCAATTGCATTTGGCCTTTCCAACATGGGAAACCCCACAATCATCTTGATGCTGCAAGCACCCTCCACCTGCTGTGCTCCAGCAAGGAATGGAGAGCGCCTATGATGTTCCTCATGCAACAGAGTGTAGCAAATCTTGATGTGGATATGTCCTAAACTCTGCCAGAATATGTTTAGGCAAAGAAGCTGATGACAGTATGACTTAAGCAGCTACTGTCAAATAATTTGTTTTTCTATGGTTTTAGCACATGGCGTATCTCAGCAGAGGTATACTGAAATATATCTTATGTTCATTGTTCTTCATGCATGTAGGAGAACTGACCCCTGAAGATCTTTGCTGGATATGTCTTCCATGCTGAAAGCTCCTGAAAGTCCTGATGAAGGGTCTTGGCCTGAGACATTGACTGTTTATTCATTTCTATAGATGCTTCCTGACCTGCTGAGTTCCTTCAGCACGTTGAGTGCATTGCTCTGGATTTCCAGCATCTACAGAATCTCTGGTATTTATGCTGAAATCTCTTCCCTCTTTCCTGCTTCCTTTTTTTTTAAACCAGATTGCCCCCACCTCTTCTTATTTTCTCACTCATGCTGCACACCAAGAAGAAAGTGTATAGAAACACATACACTGAGTGGCCACTTCATTAGATATACTTTATTGCAGCAACTCAATACATAAAAGCATGTCAACATGTCAAGAGGTTCAATTGTTGTTCAGCCCCAAACATCAGAAAGGTGATGAAATGAGATCTAAGTGACTTTGACTGTAGAAAGAGTTTGGTGCCAGATAGGGTGGTTTGAGTATCTCAGAAACTGCTGATCAGAATTTTCAAGTACAACAATCTCTGGAGTTTACAGAGAATGGTGCAAAAAAACAATTTAAAAAATCCAGTAAGTGGCAGCTCTGTGGACAAAAATGTGTTGTTAATGAGAGAGGTCAATGTTGCAAAAACAAAGGAGATGGTTGTGGATTACAGGAGGAATGGAGATGCGCTAACCCCTACTGACATCAATGGATCTGGGGTTGAGAGCATGAACAGCTTTAATCTCCTCGGCATCCACATCACTGAGCACCTCACATGATCAGTACTCACCAGCTGTGTGGTGGAAAAGGCACAACAGTGCCACTTTCACCTCACACGGTTGAGGAAGTTTGTATGGGTTCCCAAATCCCAAGAGCTTTCTACAGGGGCACAATTGAGAGCATCCTGACTGGCTGCATCACTGCCTGGTATGGGAACTGTACCTCCCTTAATCGCAGGACTCTGCAGAGAGTGGTATGGACAGCCCAGCACATCTGCAGTTGTGAACTTCTCATGATTCAGGATATTTACAAAAACAGGTGTGAGAAAAGGGCCTGAAGGATCATTGGGGATGCTATTCCAGTTGCTACCATATGGGAAACAGTACTGTAGCATAAAAGTCAGGACCAACAGGCTCCGGGACAGCTTCTTCCACCAGGCCATCAGAACGATGAACTCACGCTGATTTGAGTGTATTTCTATGTTCCATTGACTGTTGTATTTATTATAAATTATTATGTTACTATGATTGCACATTGCACATTTAGATGGAGACATAATGTAAAGATTTTTACTCCTCATGCATGAGAAGGATGAAAAAAAATAAATTCAATTCAATTCAATTCCAAGGAGAAAGCTGACAGGAAGGTGACAATAACTCAAACAGCCATGCTTACAACAGTGGTGTGTACAATAGCATCTCTGAATCACAACTTGTTGAACCTTGAATTGGAGGGGTTACAGCATCAGAAGACCCACAAACATACTCTCAGTGTCCACTTTATTAGCTACAGTAAGTATGTAATATAGCAGCCACTGAGTGTCTATCTCAGAGTACTAGATTGTGCAGGAGCCCTGAAATCAAAGAAAACCCTGCTAGATCCCTTTTCTAATGTTAATGATAAGTGAGGGATACATCTTCCTTCTGCTAAACTCTTGATGTGTGTGTGTGTGTGTGCGCACACACGCTTTTTTGAAACATGGTGTGAGTTAGATCATGTCCTTCAGCTTGCCAGTTCCTATATCAGATTGGCACAATATACTGATTGATGCAACAATTTGGATAATTTGTGTACTTCTGGCTGGTGGTTGGCATTTTTTGTAGTAGTATCCTTCCTAATGTTGCAGCCACTGTGATTTATATTATAGATGTTCACCAACACATCCTGTTCTAATCTAGAAACTAATTAGTGCCTTCAGAAATCAGCCAATGAGTGCCATGCATTGCTGCGACTTATGCTCTATTCAACAGCGAAGTAGTTATTTTTCATACATTCACAACTTTATCAACTGTGCATCTGTCCATTTCACTAGCTTATGCTGCTATTTTTACTCAAATCTTACTATATTTGTGAGCTTCACGTCACATAGAAACTTTGAAATGTACCATACATACTCAAGTCCAGGCCATTAATCTGTCTCAGCCCAATCAATGATCCTAACATTGATCTCTGGGAAACATGACTGTAAATTTCCCTTCAGTTTGAAAGTCAATAATTCTTTCACACTATTTACTGCTTTCCTGGTCAGTTCTTATTTTACGACAGTTAAATATTTTTATTTGAAAATTATGTCAGTTTCAAAGGGTATAGTTCTAGGACTAGAAATCATGCATACAGTAAAAGAGATAAAAAACGGCTCTTCACTTATAATGGTTTGGTAATTACCCTTCAGAGAAGGAATGCATCCCAATAATCCTTTTACAGTTCAAAGTTCAAGGTAAAATTTATGATCAGAGTACATATATGTCACCACATACTACCTTGAGATTCCTGTGGGTATACTTAGCAAATCCAAAGGAGAATCAACTATAAACGGGATCAATAAAAGAACAAGAGCACAGAAGATGATGAACTATGCAAATACAAATATAAATAAATGGCAAAAAATAACGAGAGGTTGTGGACAAAGAATGAAAGTGAGATTATTGGTTGTAAGAACACCAGAAACAGAATGAGTGTAATTATTCTCTTTTGGTGAAGAGCCTAGTTAGTAACAGTTCTTGAACTTGGTGGTGCAAGTTCTGAGGTACTTGTACCTTCTACCAGATAGCAGCAATGAGAAAAGCGCATAGCCTGAATGGAGGGGATCTTTGATGATGGATGCTGCTTTTCTATGACAAAGTTTCATGTAGATGGGCTCAATGATTAGGAGCAATTTATCCGTAATGTATTGGGCCGAATACACTAAGTTTTGTAGGATTTTCTGCTCAAAGGTATTGATGTTCCCACATCCACCCTATCAAGGCCTCTCACCATTCAAAAGGTTTCAATTATGTCACCCTCATTCTACAGAATTCCAGTGAATACAGGCCCAGAGTCATCAAACTTTCTTCATATGACAAGCCGTTTAATCCCGGAATCATTTTCATGAAACTCCTTTGAACCCCTCCCAGTTTCAGCACATCCTTTCTAAGATAAGGGGCCCCAAAACTGTTTACAATACTCCAAGTGAGGCCTCACCAGTGCTTTATAAAGTCTCACCATTACATCCTTGCTTATATATTCTAGTCCTCTTAAAATTAATGCTAAAATCACATTTGCCTTCCTCACCACAGACTCAACCTGAAAATCATCCTTGAGAGAATCCTGTAAGAGGACTCCCAAATTTTTGTGCCCTCAGTACTGTGTCCTAAGTCCCCTCCTTTGCTCTTTGTATACCCTTGACAGTGTCGCCACCCACAGCTCCAATCTGCTAATTAATTTTGCTGACGATACTACATTGATTGGCCTAATCTCAAATAATAATGAGACAGCCTTCAGAGAAGCAGTCATCACCCAAACACAATGGTGTCAAGAAAATGTCTCCCTCAATGTTGCAGAAATAAAGGAGCTGGTTGTGGACTACAGGAGGAATGGAGACAGGCTAACCCCTACTGACATCAATGGATCTGTGGTTGAGAGGGTGAACAGCTTTACGTTCTTAGCATACACATCACCGAGGATATTACGTGGTCTGTACATACCAGCTGTTTGGTGATAAAAGCACAACAGCGCCTCTTTCACCCTAGACGGTTGAAGAAGCTTGGTATGGGCCCCCAAATCCCAAGAGCTTTCTACAGGGGCACAATTGAGAGCATCCTGACTGGCTGCATCACTGCCTGGTATGGGAACTGTACTTCCCTCAATCGCAGGACCCTGCAGAGAGTGGTGCAGACAGCCTAGCACATCTGTGGATGTGAACTTCCCACTATTCAGAACATTTACAAAGACAAGTGTGTAAAATGGGCCCAAAGGATCATTGGGGACCCGAGTCATCCCAACCACATCCCTTCTGAAAATCCAAGTACACAACATCAACTGATTCTCCTTTTGTCTATCCTGCTCGTTACTTCTTCCAAGAATTCTAACAGATTTGTCAGGAAGGACTTTCCCTTGAGGAAACCATGCTGACTACAGCCTATTTTATCAGGTGTGTCTCCAAGTACTGCAAAACCACATCCTTAATAATCAACTCTAACATCTTCCCAACTGCTGAGGTCAGACTAGCTGGTCCTTTCTTCTGCCTCTCTCCATTCTTGAAAATGGTGTGACATTTGTAACTTTCCAGTCTTCCAGAACCATTCCAGAATCTAGTGATTCTTGAAAGATTCTTACTAATGCCTCCACATTCTCTTCAGTCACCTCTTTCAGAACCCCATGGAGTACACCATCTGGTCCATGTGACTTATCTCCTTTTCGACCTTTCAGGTTCCCAGGAACCATTCCCCTAGTAATTCACCTACTTCATGACTTCATGACCCCTGACACCTGGAACTTCTGGCATACTGCTAGTGTCTTCCACAGTAAAATCTGATGCAAAACATTATGCAGTTTGTCTGGCATTTGCTTGTTCCCCCATTAGTAACTCCTTCCTCATTTTCTAGCGGTCCATTATTCACTCTTGTCTCTCTCTTGCACTTTATGGATCTGCAGAATTTTTTTTTTGTATCCTCTTTAATATTATTAGCTAGCTTACTTTTGTATTCCATCTTTACCTGCTTAATAACATTTTTAGTTGTCTTCTGTTGATTTTTAAAATCTTCCCAATCCTCAATTTTTTGCTCCATTATATCACCTCCATTATATCCATGGAGAGACATGATCACCCATGCTGAATGGCAAGGCACCTGAAGAGAGAGATATCCCCTCTCTTTGACTTTTAGGTTGGCTTTGACTTTTCTTGTTAGCTATGGTTGTGTCATCTTCCCTTTAGAATACTTCTTCCTCTTTGGGATGTATATATCCTGCGCCTTCCAAATTGCTTCCAGAAATTGAAGCCATTGCTGTTCTACTTTCATCCCTGACAGTGTCCTTCTCTAATCAATTCTGGCCAGCTCCTCTCTCTCTCGCCTCAGTAATTCCTTTAACTCTATTGTAATGCTGACTTAACTGACTTTAGCTTTTCATTATCAAATTTCAGAGTGACGTTGATCATATTATGTTCACTTTCCCCACCAGGTTCTTTTTCCTCAAGCTCTCTAATTAATTTGAGTTCATTTCACAACACCTAATCCAGAATAGCTGATCTCCTAATGGACTCAACCATGAGCTGCTCTAAAAAGCCATCCCATATGCATTCTAAAAGTTCCCCTTCTTGGAATACCTCATCATCCTTATTTTCCCAGTTTACCTGCATATTGAAATCCCCCGTGACTATTGTAAAACTGCCCTTTTGTCATGCATTGTAAATTATAGGCCGCATCCTTAATACTGTTTGGGGGGAAGGGTGTCTGTATATACCTGTAACTCCCATTGGAATCGCTTTACCCTTGCAGTTCCTTAGCTCTATCCACAACTGTTCAACATCTTCCAACCCTATGTCACCTCTTTCTAATGATCCAATTTCATTTCTTCCAACAAAGCCACACCATCCTCCCTGCTTTCCTGCCTATCCCTTCAATACAGTGTTTATCCTTGGACATTAAGCTCCCAGATATTATCTTTCAGCCATGATTCAGTGATACCCACAACATCATACTTGCCAATCTGTAACTGTGCAACGAGTTTATTGACCTTATTCTGTATACTGTGTGCATTCAAGTATAACTCCTTTAGTTCTGTATTCACCCTTTTCTATTTTGTCTGCCTTTTATGCTGCAACTCATCCTGTTGTTTGCAAGATTGCCCTGTAATCAGCCTCTCCTTGCTAGGAGTCTCACTGCACATTGCCTCTGTGATAACAATTGATCATAAAGATCACGATTTCAGCCATAGGGATTGTAATATATTGGTCTTTAAAAAGTCATATTTTTGTGTAATCATATATACTACAAAGATATTGAATAAGAAAGAACACAAAAATGTGGTAACTTCAAGTAAAAATATAATTTCTAAAAGAGGATGTGGGTTTTGACGAATGCCCTGAATTTAATTAGATTGTGAGAAGATGCACTCTTCAACAACACATCTGCTATTAAAGTAATATTTGGTGAAGCAAACGCAAAATAGTTGAATATTTTCTTATTTATTGGGGGTTTCTTTTCATTATAAACCTACACTTCCCTGCACATTTTTATTCAATGGCAGTTTGTAAGTACGGTATAGTGTTTATGTCTTCCCTTTCTACTATTAATGCATTCATTTGCTAAGAATACAGTTTGGTACCAAGTCTTGCTGTGGGAGGTTTACCATCAGTTAGGCTTTTGCTCAGACCTTCAGGTTTTTAGTGTGGTAATCTGTTGAAAGTGTGAGTTAATATTGCAACATTTTGTAAAGGAAATGTAGTATTTGGAACCAGAGAAACAGGGAAAAGTGAACGTTTCTTCACTAGGCCTTTCAAATTCACTGCAAAATTTAAAAGAACCACTAGAAAGCACTAATGGGAGTGAATAAACAATATAAAATCAGTTATAGAAAGAGAAGTAAGAAAAAGGAAATAAAGATTGAATCAACAGAGCAAAACAAGAACAGAAGGGAAAGTTAAATGTTAGCAACATTAAAACCTCCAACAAAGTCAACATGAAGAAATTGAACTGTATAGCCCAAAAAAAGTTAATTGGAAACAAGTAACACATGTTGTTAAATAGATATTTAAACTAAATAATACATTTAAACTTTGAGGTTATATTATTTCATATCCATTGTTCAGAAAAAAAGTTACTCCGTTTGATGTATCTCAGCGATGAGACAAACTGTGCTTCTTTTTCCATAGAACTGACAGCAGAAGGTGTAGTTCAGCAACTGCAGAATGTTTGGTTATAAGATCACAGTTTAAAGCTAAAACATGGCAGACAAAGACTTCACAGATGTGAATGCTTTTAATCAGTAATCTAACAGTTTGAACTTCAAATTACTTTTGAAGTTTACTACAAACAGAATAGTTAAATACTGCATATACTAGCAATTTAGTGTGAAGAAAAACTGACAGATGAAACTTTTCAATTACTTACAGTTTTGTTACAGCGAAGGTCGAAAATGTTGACAAGTTAACAACTTTTGACATCTGAGCTATTGGACAAGCTTTTAGCATGAGAATCCATATAAACATCCACAACGTTTTCTTTATAATCACTATGCTTATAACAGTCACTTTCCTTCCCTCGATTATAATTGCCATTGCCAAAAAAACTAATCAATAATTTCTTTTTTGGTGGTGGAGTTTTTATATTTTTCATTTTTTATGTATTTAGAGATACAACGGGCCCTTCTAACTCAACGATCCACAGCACCCAGAGAAAACCCATGCACAAACTGGAAGAATGCACAAATTTTCTTACAGGAGACGCCAGAATTGAACTCCAAACCCTATTGTCCAGAGCTGTAAAAGTGTTACACTAACTGCCACACTACTATGGTGCCACACATTTATCTGATCCACTTGCAGAATTGGTTCATGCTGAACATTTTTATATATACAGTGACCTAAGTTTTTTAGATCTCAGGTAATTACGGTTCACAGTGATTTATATAATCTCACAGTTTAGCTTTATATCCATAATAATATGATTCCATTTTGTACTAGTTAAGTAAACCTTCTGCAAGAACAAACTGGACCCTATCTAACAAACAGATACAGACTGTAGCATTCACGATGATGATGTCCCCTTTTATTTTATTCATAGAGTCAAAGAATCACAGGGACATACTGCAGAGAAATAGATCCTTAAATTGACTAGTTCCATGTTGAACCGTCAATACTATTTTCATTTACCAGCACAGATTAATAACCTGCTCTGCCTTGAAAATCCAAGTACTTGTCTAGATATTTCTTAAATGTTGTGGATGTAACTGCCTCTAACCACCTTCAAATCCTTTCTGAATGTTTTACCCTTCACCCTAAACTTATGTCCTTCCGTTTTAAACACTTCTACTATGAAGACAATATACTTTCTGTCTACCTCCCCAACCTACCTTGTAGTTCACATTAACTGCATTGCTAACATCAATATATTCTGTTATGCCTTCAAAACAATTTCAATCAATTTGATCAAGCAGGACCCTCCCCGAAAAAATCTTTAATTAATCCAAGTGCAGTTTAATCCTAACCCTCAGAACTTTTCTCTAGTTACTTCCAAGCCCTGATGTTAAGCTCACAGGCCTGTAACCACTTGGCTAATCCTTGCTGTCCTTCTTAAATAAAGGGACAACATTTTCTGTCCTCCAAAATCTCACCGGTGTTCAGCAAAATGTAGAACAAAATCTGTCATGACCCAGCAATCAATTCCTTTGTTCCGTCTAACAGGCAACAGGCAAGGACACATCACAGGAGTTTCTGCAGATTTTTACATTGTTTAGTATGCTCCTTTTTCTTTATTATGATCTCATCTTATAGAACGTCACCAACCATTACCCAAATTTTCCCACTGCAGTCTCCTTCTCCTTGGTGAATACAGATGTGAAGCATTCATGTAAGACCTCACCTATGTTTGCTGGCTTCACAGAGATGAACACTATGCTCCCTAATAGGTTCCATTCTTCCCCAGATATCCTTATGCCCTTGGTACATCTGTCAGTGATATTTTGTAGCCCCTCTTTGCCCACTTAGTTTCTGCTCATCATCGCATGCACGTTTTTATATACCTAAAAGGGTCTCCCCTAGTTTCAGTGTTCTATAACTGCTATATTCTTCCATTTTTTTCTTCTGTCTAGTCTTCAATTCTACACTGTTTAGGTAAATAAATAAATGAACAAACAAACAAACAAATACATAAATACAAGTTGAAATCAGATAGGAATAGTATTATTGGCACCAATTGCAGGCCCACCAAACTATTCAAATGTCTCTTTTTAATATTTTAGACTGCCTTCACAAACACTTCAAGCCTTTGGACTGCATCACTTGAACTGAATTTTGATTTCTTTGTATCTTGCTGATGTTTGCCACAATAGTACTATTTCTTACTTTACTGCTTGACTTGTTCCTCATAAAGTTTAAGGCTGCAATATCTGTCTTTGTCCAGCTGGTACTCCACCTGGCGTTGTTCAAATAACCAACCACACTAAAAGAAAGTTACAGCTTAAGCTTTGGTATATTTTTCCAGACATCTTTAATTCCTCAGATGGTCTTATAATGCCTTGTATCAATATTGTTCCTTCAAATGTGAGTTAAAGGGATTTTGGAGTTACCTTCTGGAGGTTTCCATGGTTTGAATTTACTGAGAATAATATTAGCCAAATGTGTATTTGTAATACTGTAGAGCTGAGTATATACCATCAATATATCAACTATAAAAGGTATATACACACTATGCTTAGAATATAAGTGTATATGGTATATACACTCTGTATACACCTAACATTCTACATATAATTATATATATCAATTATTCTACAAGAAAACAAATTACTAGTGTTTCATTTGAAATGTATACCTTTACATGAATACAACATATAAATTAGAGGGATTTTGGTATACCTCATATATATATATATAGGATATACGTACAAAGCATTTCTTGCCAGCATTTAGGCCAACCACTAACATCAATTTGCATGAGGACCAGTCAGGGAAAGACTGCATGATTCCATGTGAGGGAAATGCTGTCCCTCAACTTTTGAGTTTTCTGAAGAAATACTAAGAAGTAATGCTGAGAAAATGATCTTCAGTGAAACATTTGACAAGGACCTACATGGTAGGCTGGTGTCACAACCACAGACTCAGCAGCGAAACAGATTCAGCAATGGTGCTCATGAATATACATGTGTCAGTTAGTTCTTATTTCATTATGGTGGTATTTAACTCCTTTCTTTTCTTTGTCACAGTTGTTGGGACTTGAGCCAAGCACAGCAGTTTTAGTTAATGGCCCTGTTTGGCATAGTGTTTATTGTTTTCCTTTCCCTTAAAACCCTGTTTGCATTAAAGTCTGTGAACTATCGACCCGTTTCAGTCTCTCTCTCTCTCTCTCTCTCTCTCTCTCCTCTCTCTCTCTCTCTCTCTCTCTCTCTCTCTCTCTCTCTCTCTCTCTCTCTCCTCCCCCCCCCCCCCCCCACTTGGGCCATATCCAAATGAACTGACAGCAAGTCTTGACAACACAATAGACCCAGCAGAGAGAGAACAGCCCTTGGATTCATTGGTCTGGTAGAGGACAAGCTCCAGGCAATTGAATCTGTTCTGGGTGAAGTTACTGAAGCATAGAGGCAGATAATCTCAAGCTGACAAGCCCAGTCTCATCTGGAAGAACAGGTATCATTCCTAGCCACAAATATTCAACAGCTCACAGCAGACAATCGGAGTCAGGTGTCTGTGATTTCTGGTCTCACGGCCATCATCCACAAACTCACTGTGGACAGCCAATGTCTGCTAAGAGCCAATAGCATTCTTGCCAACACAATTCAACAGCCTCTGGCCATGTCAGTCCTGTTCCCAGCACCCTGCATGTCCTCCTTTACTGCTGCCCTAACAATCTCTGCTATTAATGCTCCCCACTTCTGCATTTGAACCAGAACTAACTCCCACTTTCAGACCCCCACAGACTCCTGTTTTCGGACCACCACACACAGACACCCGCGCCTGTACAAGAACCTGGTGATCCCAAAGGCTGCAGGAATTATATTACCCAACGTGAGCTGACCTTCCAAGCCCAGCCTGGTCATTTTGATGCTGATACAAAAACAAACTGGTGTACATGGTCAATCTGCTGGATGGACCTCCACTCAGCCTGTTTAACGCCTTGCAGGAGCAAGGATACCCTGCAGCCCAGTCATTCCGACATATTGTTGCAGAATTAAGGAGGGTTTTTGATCTTCGAGTAGGGGGTCAGGAGGTTGCCCACTGACCCTTGGACCTGTGCCAAGGAAGAATGATGGTAAGAGCCTATGCAGTCAAATTCTGCATATTTGCAGGAGAGATGGGATGGAGTGAGAGATCTCTCATCACTGCATTCCAGCATAGATTGAACACAGGGGCCCTGCACAATACTGCTGTCCATGACGAGCAGGATAGTTTGGATGACCTAATTAATCTAGCTAGGCAGCATCAATGGATAAAAAGTAGGATCAACATTTCAGGCTGAGACCCTTCAGCAGAACTGGAGAAAAAAAGAATTGAATTGAATTGACTTTATTTCTTATCTCCTTGTAGCAGTGGCCTTCCTTGGAGCCTCAGAGTTAGCGACATCGAACTGAGTGTAAAAGTGATTGAGCTCATCTGGGAGAGAAGCCACGATGTTGGCGGCACCACAACATTTGGCTTTGAAGTCTGCGATGATAAGTCATCGCACAAGTCACAAGTCACATGTACTATTGGTTGTGCATCTTGACTCAGTCTTGTCCCTGTATTGTTGTTTCATAGCCTTGATCACTTTGTGCAGATTGTAGCTGCTTTTCTTGAGCTCCTGCTGATTGCCATGTATTGCATGGTAAGTGCTGCTCGCACAGAACTATTGATCCAGGGTTTTTGGGTCATGAAGACCCTGACCGACTTCTGGGGGACAACATCATCAATGCACTTCTGGAGGAAACATGTGACTCCATCCGTGAAATCGGAGACATCCTCATCATGGAGGACATCCAGTCGACATCATTGAAGCAGTCCTGCAGCATGGAGACTGATTGGTCAAACCAACAGTGGACGGTTTTAACTATGGCCGCCTCTTATTTCAGCTTCTGCCTGTACATCGGCAAAAGCAGGATCAAAGAGTGACCTGATTTTCCAAAGGCTGGGCAAAGGGGAGCTTTGTAAGCATTACGGAAGGGAGGGTAGTAGTGGACAAGTATCTTATCTCCATGAGTGCTCACCTGGATGTGCTGACAAAACTTCGGAGAGACTTTGGTCAGCGACACTCAATTAAAGTCACCAGCAATGATGAAGGCAGCCTCTGGGTGTGCAGTCTCCAGTGTGTTGATGGTCTGATACAGTTCCTTGCGAGCCGGGTCAGTATCAGTCTGCGGCAGAATGTACACCGCTGTGATGGTAACAGGGCCGTGAACTCCCTAGGAAGCCAGCAGGGTCTGCACAGCAGCACCAGGTAGTCCAGGTCTGGGGAACAAAAGAATTTGAGAACATGCACATTCTGGGGGTTGCACCAAGCATTGTTGACCATGAAGCATACCCCTCCTCCTTTACTCCTCCCAGAGAGGTTTTTGACCTGTCTGCCCAGAACAGGTAGAACCCAGAGGGCTCGATGGCATGATCCACTATCTCCTCTGTCAGCCAGGTCTCTACGAAGCACAAAACATTACATTCCTTTGCTTCCTGTTGGTAGGAGATTCTAGCTCTTGGTTTGCACAGCTTGTTGTCCAGGGACTGAACGTTAGCCAGGAGTATGCTACGGAGTGGCGGTTGATTAGCATGCCTTCTCAGCCTCACCAGGACCATTTCTGATTGGCCAAGGTGAGGTGACAGGCCCATTTCTGATTGGCCAAGGTAGGGTGATAGGCCATTTCTGATTGGCCAAGGTGGGCTGACAGCCTCATTTTCTGCAATCTACAGCTGCATGACGCTGAGGCAAATCTCTACTTACTTATTTAGAGATACAACTTGGAAAAGGCCCTTCCAGCATTCAAGTCATGCTGTCCAGAAATCCCTGGGTTGAATTAACCTACCAACTTGTACGTCATTGGAAACTGGCAGGAGAGCAGAGCACCCAGAGGAAACCCATCCAATCATGGGGAGAACGTACAAACTCCTTATAGGCAGCGGCAGGAATTAAACCCGGGTACTGTAAATCATTGTGCTAACCATGCTGCCTCGATTTATGCACAGAGTAGGTGATTAGCATAGTAAAAGTATTGAGCAATCTGTGGAGGACTTTACTTTTAGTTCTAATACACTTGGCAAAAAATAATATGAATTATAAATTATAATACACCAGTCACAGATAAAAGTTAGAAAACTTCAGAGACATCGAACAGAAGGTTACTGTGAACATGGATGTTATGGAAAGCAAACTTTGTCCCCATGACATAGATTGAATACAACTCTTTTAATATGTTTGAGTCCTCTGGGAACATTGCAGTCATCATTGTTTAGACATCTGTTTGGACACCTTGTGAACACATTGATTCTGTCTTCTCTGTCCTCAGGCCTTTCTCTTGTGACTATCAATGAACAAAACCTGGAGTCTTATCATATTAAAACAAACCAATATGCTGCAGCTCCGGAGAGCCTCCCAATCCACTGTCATCACTTTACCAACCATAAAGCAAAATGTTTGTGTATAAATTGAACTCCTTCAGTACTTTTATTGGAACTGGAGCAACTACGAGGGAATTTTACAGCAGTCGCCACATTTAAATAGGTGAGGTACCAAAAAGAAAGACTGTACTGTATATACCAAACAGTTTACTTTCTTACGTTGGGGTTGCCAGACTAACATTTAACCAAGAAGTGTGTTTAACTAAAGTAGATTAAGATTGAAGTAGACAGGCAGTTATACTGCAAAGTCACTTTCATAATCTTATTCAGAAAAAATATCTAAGCATCATATCCGGTATCTCCAAAATAACTAGTCTGATTTATAAATGAAATATTAAAATAAAGAAGTGTAAAGGGAACAATGGTACAGTGGCAGTTGATTGACCTCACTAACCGAGGATATACAGATTCTCTCCTGGTTATGTCAGGGTTCTGATCCTGTGAACTGTTTGTAACCCTGACTGTTCACATGTTGGAAGTGTGACCACAGGTTGAGTTCTCACATGGCAGAAGATGCCTGCAACGCCACAGCAGCAGGCAAATTCATCCTGCCGGTCTCCCAAATGTTTATCCATATGCTATGGCTGTACATCAGTTGGGTGTTCACAACCTGAGGAGAATCTATAAATAGACTAATCAGCCCATAAAACAATGACGTGTACTTAGTCAAAGATAACTCAGTGGCATAGTCATTAAGCAGTGGTTAGCTGTTAACATGATTTTCAGATTTTTATAGAAAATGACAATTATGATTCCATTGAGTCTGAGTATGTTCCCAGAGTCTTTAGAAACGTTAGAATAAAATTAATAGTCTTAATAATTCTCTTCACCTATCTTTTAGGGTACTGATAAACCTACAATTTATCAAAAGTCCTTTGCACAATAATGGTCAAACATGGAATGATATTTCTTTGAGTGACACACACAAAATGCTGGAGGAAATTAGTAGGTCAGACAGCAACAATGGAAAGGACTAAAGAGCTGATGTTTTGGGCTATGACCCTGAATCAGGATTTGTAAGTGAGGAAACATTATACTGCTTGGCTTGCTGAGTTTTCCTAGCATTTTGTGTATGTTTCTCTGGATTTCCAGCATCTGATGTGTTTATGATATTTCTTTGAGGTAAAAATAAGCCAATTCACTGAATCAGGATTGAGAAGTGATCAAAGCAATTGCCACATGAATTAAGATAACACAATTAAAATATAAGGATTGCCTGATGGAGTGTGAGGATAGTTAGTAACACCAATCAATTGCATGATTTTCATTTTAGTAAAAGGATGTGTTTATTCTTCCCTGTTCCATTGGTTAGAAGATAAAACACATGAAAACACTCCAGGCTCAAAGATAGCTTCTGCCCTGATGTTTAAGGCTTTTGAACAGACCTCTTGCACAATAAAAATTAACTCTTGAATACACAATCTATCTTGTAAAGGCCTGCGATGGATATTCATAGTCCTGTGTGAGGGGATCTTGTTTATTCAAGTCAAGTCAAGTCGCTTTTATTGTCATCTCAACCATAACTGCTGGTACAGTACACAGTAAAAACTAAACAACGTTCCTCCAGGACCATGGTGCTACATGAAACAACACAAAACTACATTAGACTTCAGACCTACACAGGACTACAGAAAGTGCCCAAAACATTGCAAGGCAGTACAATAATTAATAAACAAGACAATAGGCACAGTAAAGGGCAAATTACAGGATAATAATAAATGATGTAAATGTAAACAATGTAAGCAATGTTTTAGCAGGAATTGAGAAAGAAATATGCAAAAAATTGCAAAGGGAGGTGTGTGTGTGTGTGTGTGTGTGTGTGTGTGTGTGTGTGTGTGTGTGTGTGTGTGTGTGTGTGTGTGTGTGTGTGTGTGTGTGTGTGTGTGTGTGTGTGTGTGTGTGTGTGTGTGTGTGTGAGAGAGAGAGAGAGAGACTAGACTCTGGGGATTGAGAAGTCTAATGGCTTTGGGGAAGAAACTGTTCACAGTCTGGTTGCGAGAGCCCGAATGCTTTGGTACCTTTTGCCAGATGACAGGAGGGAGAAGAGTTTGTATGAAGGGTGTGTGGGGTCCTTCACAATGTTTATTGTTAAACTCATCTTTCTAAACACAGCAGCTAACATTTCTAAAGATCAAAAGTTGTTTTTGAATAAGTTAAACTTCTAACAAACATTCTTTGTTTAACTTCTGGTCATAAATACATGCCAGTCAGCTATTAATATAACTAGAAAGCAATAATTAGTTTCTAAGGACAGCTTTGAAAGTAAACACAGTCTACAGCACAGGATGCCTTTCCATAACACTTGATCTAGCTGATGAAGACAATGGGCTACTTAAGTTTGCTTGTTTAAGAAAGCTTGCAGACCAGGTGGATGTTATCATTTAGCATATCAATAGTTGATCTATTAATATATTGGAAAGATTATGTGCTCAAAAAGTCAGCTTCATAATACAGTATTAAATGTGAGCAACTGGGAACTCTGTCTCCAGAAGCTCTTAGACCACTTGTGTTAAAAATATCAGGAAAAAAAAATCACATGTGTGAAGTCACCCAAGAGACAAAAATCTGTATAAATGTGAAGAGCAGTTCAGGCGTTTTAGGAAAAGGGTAAAGAACATCAAGAAGCATGACAAAAACTTGGGGTGAACTAAAATCCTTTTCTCTGCTTTTGATTTCTGCAACATAGAACTTGTTTATCTGTGGTTCATGGTTATCCTTTTTTAGCTTATAGGAACTGTATCTGTTTTGGAAATCCTTTTTGATTTAGAAATGGTTTGTAATTTGGAAGACTTTTATAAAGCAGAAATTCTCTGTAAGTTTTAAATGTGCTTTAAGGATGTGGTTTGAATTTAAACCTGTATCATTGAAAATAAATGAACTGTATATTAAACTATTTTGCTAGCTATAAATATCTTCTTCTTGGTAGGGCACTCATATAGTAGGTATTGACAGCTAAATTCACTGTGGGATATTAACAGGGAAGTAAACTCACTTTTGATGATTGTAAGTTCTCTTTGGTGAGAGTAATAGTTATTCATGTCAGATAAGGCTTAAGGATTTCATCTGAGTTTAGAACTTCGCAGTCAGTAAACCCAATACCACCACAGTACCTTGCACCTTATTGTCTACATGCTCTGTACTTTCTCTGTAACTATAATTGAAATACTATATTCAGCTTTCCGTTATTGCTTTTCCCTTTGTACTATCTTGAAGTGCTTATGTTTTGAAATGGTCTGTATGGATAGCATGCAAAGCATATTTCTTCACTGCACCTTGATAGATGAGACAATAACAAACCAATTACCGAAGCCACTTATAAGGGAGCTGCGGACAGTTTGATCAATTTCTGGACATTTTAGCTCCTGCATGTTATCACATGGGTTACTTGTGTTTGAAATCCAAAAGAGTTAAACAGAGCTCTGTGTGCCCATAAAGTCTGAAGTTAAAATGAATACTAGCATTTGTACGGTACCTGTAGCACATAAATCATGAGAACACATTGAATTGCACTGCTTGTGAGCCTGGAGCAGTTTTATCCCTCACAGATGGATTCTTGCTGAATTTAGGCATCGTCATGTTAGAAGGGAAATTTAAGTTTTCCCTACCCACAACAGTTGATAAGTTAGCCTCTAATATCTCTGGGTAATCCATGTGAAAATGTACTGCATTCTGTCTGTATATCTGGTACTGAAAACAGTCTAACTAGATACTAAATAAGGAGACAGAGCCCAGTAGTCTAGTTACTGGAATCAACGCTTCATACAGAGCTGACTGCAAACTGAAGCTCCAATAGCCGTTGGTTAATGGAATATTTCCTGTCCCTGGATGGAAAAGTAGAAGTCAATGTTATTTCTCTGGAGTTTGTTTTCTAACAGCCTTAGACCTGCTTATCTTTATATATCACAACTATTAATCTTCACTATGAACCTACACTGGAAGCCTACTTCAGTCAATGTGAGGAATGTGATCTATATGGTTTCCATGTATTTTTAAAAAATCATATTCAAAGTAGAGTACAGGAAAGTTCTTTAGCTCTTTCAGCTTGTCTCAACAGATTTAAGTGATCTCAACAGATGTATATAACTTAATTAAAATGGATAATTAGACAAAATATACAGAGAAAGAGTATTTTTATCACACATTATAACTTTTTCAAAACATCCCAAATTGTGGGGCATCCAATAAATTACTTCTGAAATGCAGTCATGTCTTTTATTTAGGTGAAAGCAGAAGCCAATTTGTGCAGGACAAAATGTCACAAACAGTAAATGAGATCAATATCCAGTTAATCTGCTTTTGCTGGCATTAGTTGATTAACAAGTATTGTTCGGGACACTAAGAGAACTCATTGCTCTCCACTGAACAGTGGCAGCCTCTTACCATTAAATTTAATGTGTTAGCTTACTCCAGACAAGAAATGAGAATTGTACCTACAGAACTGAGGTAACTCAACCTACTGCAAGTTTCTGAAGATTTCAGTTTCTTACCAATACTATTCATAAGATCCAAATTGAATGAAAACTCAGGTCGGTGTAAGATATTATGTAGGTTTTACTAACCTTTACAGCAGGAGGTTAAAAAATATTAACTTCAGTCTTCATTGGTGTAAGCTCAGTTAGCTTACTGGACAAACCTGGTTGTTGGGAGACTGGAGCTGGAGATAGATGGAATAATCTTCCAAAAACAAAACTGTAGATGCTGGAAACTGACAAAAAATGGAATGGTTCTTGCTAATTGGGAATATCAATGGAAACTTATGATGGAGGAAGGTAGGCAGATGGCCTGGCTCAGTGGGCCTTATTTGGAGGGCCCAGAGAATCATTTCCAATCTTCCCATTGTCCAACAAGAGACTAAATTCAATTAAAGGATTAAAAATCTTTGTGCCACATTTGATTGTTCTTTTTTCCCCACATTTGAGGAAACACCACCCATATCTCTATGTAAGTAAACAGTTGAGCCTTATTGACATCATTGGAGTATAATTAGCCCACATAAAATGCAATTTCACTAATTCATTCAATATACAGTGAAAACTTAACTATTTACTTTTTCACAGA
This sequence comes from Hemitrygon akajei, assembly GCF_048418815.1. Taxonomy (NCBI): domain Eukaryota; kingdom Metazoa; phylum Chordata; class Chondrichthyes; order Myliobatiformes; family Dasyatidae; genus Hemitrygon; species Hemitrygon akajei. The sequence continues at coordinate 149,195,514 of NC_133126.1, read as the reverse complement.
TGCCACCTGGCCTGCTAAATGTTTCCAGCATTTTCGGTTTTTATTTCAGACTTCCAGAATCTGTGAAGTCTTTGTTTCATTTTCATTTATGGCAGAATAAATTTACAAGAGCAGCTCCAGGGATGAGAAATTTACACTACAAAGAGAGAACAAAAAAGCTGAGATTGTTATCAAAACAAAAAGAAACATTGAGGGAAGATATGACAGAAGTTTTCAAAGTAATGGAGGGAGGAGATTAACCAGATAAAAAGAGATTGTTCTCATCATCATTTGCTTCACAACCCTATAATTACAGAATTGATTAAAGAGACCAAGGTAAAGGAACTCTTAGAGCCAGTGATTATAATAAGTTCAAAATCACCCTGCAATTTGAGAAGGAGGAAGTAAAGCCAGGTGTATCAGTGTTATAGTGGAGTAAAGGGAATTACAGAGGCATGAGAGAGGAGCTGGTCAAATTGATTGGAAAGGGTACACTAGCGGGGATGACAGCAGAGCAGCAATGGTTGAAGTTTCTCTGTTTAATTCAGAAGGTGCAGGATATATACATTCCAAAGAGAAAGAAGTGTTCTTAATCAGGATGACACAACTGTGGCTGACAAGAAGATTCAAAGCCTACAAAAAAGCTGAAGAGAGGACGTATAATAGAGCAAAAAATAGTGGAAGGTTTGAGGATTGGGAAGCTTTTAAAAACCAACAGAAGACATCTAAAAGACTCACGAAGAAGGGAAAAGATCAAATACAACAGATAAGCTAGCCAACAGTATTAAAGAAGATACCAAAAGATTCTTTGGGTATATAAAGTGTAAAAGAGAGGTGAGAGTAGATATTGGACAGCTGGAAAATTATGCTGGAGAAGTAGTAATGGAGGCGATAAACAAGGAAATGGCAGCCAAAATGAGTAAGTATTTTGCATCTATCTTTACTGTGGAAGACACCAGCAGTATGCTGGAAGTTCAAAAGTGTCAGGGGTCAGAAGTGTGTAAAGTTTTCATTTGTAGGAAGAATGTTCTTGGGAAACTAAAAAGTCTGCGGGTAGACAAGTCACCTGGACCAGATGGTGTACACACCGGCATTCTGAAAGAGGTAGCTGAAGAGACAGCAGAGGTATTAATAATCATCTTTCAAGAATACATTGATTTTGGTATAGTTTGGGAGGAATTGAAAATTGTAAGTGTCACTTCACTCGTCGAGAAGGGAGAGAGGCAGAAGAAATGAACTTATAGGCCAGTTAGTCTGACTCCAGTGCTTGGGAAGATGTGGAGTCAATTGTTAAGGAGGTGGTTTTGGGGTACTTGGAGGCACATGATAAAATAGGATGAAAAGTCAGCATAATTTCCACAAGGGAAGTGTTTCGTCACCTCACTGGAGCCAGCCGAGTCTCAGACTCTCTGATTGGAAGTTCAACAGGAGGGCAGTCAGTGGCCGACTATGCTATCAAGTTTCAGTCCTCAGTCCAAGAGAGTAGGTGGAAAGTGGAGGCCTTGGCCACTCTATACCATCACAAACTCTGAAATGAACTGGTTTGATGCTGGCCCAAGTAACATGACCCCATTGTCTTGCACTGTATCGCTTGAGCAACTAGCCTCCTGTGTTCTATAGACAGCACTGTTTGTTTACAAAGCTGTCCTTTTAACTTCAGGCTGATTACTGCTTGCTATCTACATTGGCAAAAATGCCTCCAGCCCTGGACAGTGCATATCCATCACACATAAATAAAACAGCAAACAGCTATGTCACAAAGCAATTATAAATGTATGGTAGAGTCACAGAATGGTCTGCAGGCTTCAATGCACAAGATCACAAGAGGCTGCAGAGGGTTGTACAGAACTATGCAAAAATCTTAGCACATATATGTATATAGTGAGAGAGAGAGAGAGAGAGAGAGAGAGAGAGAGAGAGAGAGAGAGAGAGCGCTTGGGTGTCTAAGACTTTGCACAATACTGCAGTAATTTTATGTATTATACGGTACAGTTGTTGCAAAATATAAATAAGTTTCATGACGTATAAGAGTGGTGATAAACCTGATTCTGATATGGTCTCTAATATGGACTGAGAGTGTGAAGGGAGCAGGGAGAGGGAATCATATTTGGCAAAAGGGGAAGGGAGGGGAGGGAGTGGGAAGGATGGGAAAGGCATTCTATAATGATCAGTATTCCAATTGTTTGGAATCAAATGGCCTTGCCTGGTGTCTCAAGGTTTGGCGAGCACCTGCACCACCTCCTACTCCTGGTACTCCTACTCAGCCACCTGACCTACAACCCTCACACAGTGCTCCACCCTTGGTATTCCCAACATCCTTTGCTCCCACTAGATTTACAAACTCGCTCTCCACTGCAGGTTGACAAATACAGCATGGTGCAAAAGTCTTAGGCCATCCTATGTATACATTGCTGCCCAAGACTTTTACACAGTACTATAGATACACCCATCTCTATCACAGGCAAAACCATCCCACCATCAAGAGGTGATGTCTCAGGAAGGTGGCATCCATCATTAAGTATCCTTGCATTCTGAACCATGCTCTCTTCTGATTACTACTATTAAGGAAGAGGTACAGAAGCCTGCCAAATCACATTCAACAATTCAGGAACTGCTTCTTCCCCTCTATCAATAGATTGTTGAACTGCATATGAACTTGTGAACTTTACCTTATTATTTTTTGCACTATTTATTTATTTTGTAATTTATAGTAATTTTATGTCTTGGCACTGTACCGCTGCTGCAAGACAACAAATTTCACTTCATATAAGATGGAGATAATCAGACTGATTCTGACTCTGACTGTCATTAATGGATGGAAGGAGCTTTCTGCTCAGTCTGTAAGTCTCAAGATGATAATGTATGATTGCAGCCTAACAGTGTACTGGGATTGATATGTAATCTCAGGATTCATTTCCATCAAAAAGCAAGCCTGCATCATTATTTATCAGGATCATTAAAACTTATAGATGTTAATGACAAAGAGTTTCAAAAAGACAGGATGACTGTACTTCATCATCCAATTAATCCACTCTCTAACATGCTCATTACAGATCAATCAAATCAAATTTTAATAAACTCCAAAGCAACTGAAGCAGAAACAGGAAAGGAAATACTGCGGTATTATAACTGTTTGTCTCCAGATGTCAATCAACAATAGATTTCTATAAAGAACCTCTTTGGCAAGCTGTTATAGTGAGGTTTCCTACCTTTAATTCATAATTACAATAGCTCTAAGATAATCACAGGTTATATTCATGATGTATTATTGGGATTGCATAGTTCCAAGACAAATGATTGATGGAATTTTATTACATTTTGTTAGCAGTAATGAAAAAATAGCTGCCCATCATAACATAATGATCCTTTAACTTCTCCACCCTGTACATTGCCAGAAAGTGTATTTTTAAATGCTCAGAAATCAAGATTCTGAAAATAATGATTGCTGGGAGTCATCTACTTCAAATATGACCTCCTTGCTGCAGAATTTCAACAATCTGTTCTGTTCTCAATTAATTTTTGCAAAGATAGGCAGCCTAGAAATTAGATTTCACCTATCATTTGAGTCCTAAAACATCATTGAATTTAGTACCGACACTAAATTGGGTCACCGTAAAACTAAGCACTTACTGCATATTACATGCCCAGAAAGAGGAATTAAAATATGATGCACAGTACATGGTTCCCAATGGGAGAATGCTCATTTTCGCACAGCTGCTGATGCATTGATGTACAGCAATCACAGGACACCAGCTTTTAAAAGCACAGCCCCCGTACAGACAGACACAGCAAAGACACATTGGGTGTCAAGAAGGTGAGCAAGAGAGAGAATTCCTGGACGTTAGGGAGCAGGACAAGCAGAAAGAATATAAGGAATTGGAGGAGCAGTTATGAAAAGAATTAGGAATGGATGAGTTTGAGGATAATAATAAGAGTGCATTCTTAGTTAGGCTCAATGCTTATGTAGTATCACTTGAAAGACTAATAACTTGAAGGATGAGCATATTAGGCTGGAGGAACATGGGTCACTGTGGGGATGAGGATTGTTATAGATCCGTACAGCTCAACATGGTTCAGAGGTGGAGCACTAATAGGAAGATAGGATGCACAATAAAAATATTATTGCATTACCAGGCCGACCAGTCTGAATGCAGTAGAGGACAAGGAGTAAGGAGGAGTCCCACTCTAGGTTGTTAGAGACTGGTGTGTCTCTAGAATCAGACACATCCTTTATTGTCACTCATTGACAACTCCTTTCACAGTGCCATGTGGGTCAGGTGACAGTTCCTGTGGAAACTCAGCAGGGGGCGACATAACCTATTTCAGCTTCTGTGCAGTCTCACTTTGATCTAGCTGAAGCTCCCTTTCTTTCTCATTGGGAATCAACTTGAAACATCATGGATAACAACGTGCCATCAGAGAACAATTCAAAGCTTTTATCGAGGGGAGAAAATGTCCATTGTGAGCAGAATGCGGTTCTCAATGGGCACAAAATCCCAACCATGAACAGTTGGCTGTGCCACATGAACTGAGAGTTGTTACAGTCTTCTGATTGCTTTCTGCAGGAGCAGACACAAACTAACTCAGTGGACAACTCCTCTGCTTCTCTATCTGCATTGGAGACCTGCTCAAGATGAGAAGGGCAAGAATGAAGACAGTAGAGCTTATACACAGAACATGAATGACCCTGCCCCTACTTAATCTCTAGCATGGCCTCAATTTCAACTACCCTGCTGTTTAATTAGCAGTGGATAACAATCTGTCATGGCATCAGCTGAGTCAGGAGTTTCTAATGGGTCGTCTGGTTCATCAGTGCAGACTCAAAATGAAATGGGACTACTTTTCAGCACAATCAGAATCAGGTTTGATATCGCTGACAGATGCAGCCACAGAAAGTCCATATAATATAACAGAAGGATATCAGCACCCAGGACAAGGCGGTCAAAGGCACCCAGTTGCTTAACTTTAGAGACAAGTGTCTCTACATTTTTTATTTAATTTTGCATTTTTGGAAACAATTCTCAGGAAGCCAGTAGCAGTTAAATATATTCTCATTTTTCAAGAACATTCACAATATTTCCAGGTATAGAAAATCTTACTTGCTACAAGACAGCAAATAAACTTTTTTTCGTTAAAAATAATTACTTCTCATCAGTGATACAAGTGATTATGAGAGAATTTGATTGGATGCTCAATTAGATCAAGGGCAATTTGATAGTAACTTCTAATCCAATTTGCCCAATATCTGTGGTAACATTTCACCCACTTGTTTATTAAAAATATATCTACTTTAAAGTATGAATATATTATAGATTCATAGAGAAGTACAGCACAGAAACAGGACGTTTGGCCCATCTAGTCCATGCTGAAACCATTTAAACTGCTTACTACCATTGACTTGCATCAGACCATAGCCCTCCATACCATGTACTTATTTGAACATCTCTTAATAATTGAAATCAAGCTTGCATGTACTGCTTGTGCTGACAGCTCATTTCACACTCTCATGACCCTCTATGTAAACACATTTCCCCTCATGTTCTCCTTAAACATTTCACCTTTCACTCTTAACCCATGACCTTTGGTTGTAGTCCCACCCAATCTCAGTAGAAAAAAGCTGCTTGCATTTACCCTATCTATACCCCTCATAATTTTGTATACCTCTATCAAATCTTCTATGTTCTAAAGAATACAATTATAACCTATTCAATCTTTTATTATAACTCAGGTCCTCCGGACCCGACAACATCTTTGTAAATTTTCTCTGTACTCTTTCAGCCACATTTAAGTCTTTTCTGTAGGTAGGTGACCAAAACTGCACACAATTCTCCAAATTAGGCCTCACCAGCATCTTATACAACTTCAACATAGCATCCCATCTTCCGTACTCAGTACATTGCCAATGCGTCAAAAGCTTTCTTTATGACCCTATCTGCCTGTGACGGAATTTTCAACAAATTGTGGATCTGTCTTCCCAGATCCCTTTGTTTCACCCCACTCCTCAGTGCCCAACCGCTGACAATGTAAGACCTACCCAGGTTGTCCTACCAAAGTGTAAAACCTCGAACTTGGCTTCATTAAATCCCATCTGCCATTTTTCTAACTGATCCAGATCCCTCTGCAAGCCATATTAGCCCTTCTTACTGTCTACTACACCTGCACTCTTGGTGTCATTCGCAAATTTTCTGATCCAGTTTACCACATTATCATCCAGATCTTTGATATGGATGACAAACAATGAAGGACCCAGCACTGATCCCTGTGACACACCAGTAGTCACAGGCCTTCAGTCAGGGAACTAACCCTCTACTACCACTCTTTGGCTTCTCCCACAAAGGCAATGGCTAATCCAATTTACTACCTCATCTTGTAAGTCGAGCTGATCCTTCTAGACCAGACTCCCATGCGGGACCTTGTCAAATGCCTTACTAATGTCCATATAGTCAACATCTACTGCCTTGCTTTCATCCACTTTCCTGGTAACTGACTCAAAAAATCTATAATATTGGTTAGACATGTGTACCATGCATGAAGCCATGCTGACTATCCTTAATCTGCCCATGTATATCCAAATACTTATGTATCTGGTTGCTTAGAATATCTTCCAATGACTTTCCCATGACTGATGTCAGACTCACTGGCTTATAATTTCCTGGTTTCTATTTAGAGCCTTTTTTAAACAGTGGAATAATATTTGTTATCCTCCAATCTCTGGTACCTCTCCTTTCACTAACTATGTTTAGAATATCTCCACTAGGGCTCTGGCACTTGCTGTGCCTGCCTCCCGTGGGGTGCATGGGAACACCTTGGGGATTTATCCATCCTGATTTGCCTCAGGGTAGCAAACACCTCCTCCACTGTAATCTGTACAGGGTCCATGAAGTTGAGGCTGCTTTACCTCACTTCTATAGACTCTGTGTCCATCTCCTGAGTAAATATAGATGCGAATAACTTATTTAAGATCTCCCATATCTCTTTTAGCTCCACACATGGCTTACCATTGTGGTCTTCCAGAGGACTAATTTTGTTCCTTGCATCTGTAGAATTCCTTTGGATACTCCTTCACCTTGTCTGCCAGGGTAACCTCATGCCTTCTATTAGCACCTAATTTGTTCCTACCTACCATACACCTCCTTTTACTCTTGACTGGGGTGTCAATATCTCTAAAAAACCAAGGTTCCCTACACTTGTTATCTTAACCTTTTATTCTGACAAGCACATACAGGTTTTTGTACTCTCAAAATTTTGTTCCCACTTTCCATGTACACCTTTGCCAGAATATAGCCTCATTAACATGGCCATACCTTTCTTATTTCTCAGTTCCACCCTTAACACCTCGCTGGTCGAGTTCTCCAGTCTGACCTGATGGCGCACTGCTCTGACATTTTCCCTGACTAGTAATGCCACTCCTTTCCATTTAATTCCTACTGCTCTGTTGTGTCTAATACAAGGGAACCCTGGAATACTGAGCTGCCAGTCCCGCTCCTCTTGCATTCAAGTCTCACTAATGGATACAACACCATCATTCCAGGTGTTGATCCATGTCCTGAGCTCATCGGCCTTTCCAATGATACTTTTTGCATTGAAATTTGTGCAGCTCAGTATATTAGTCACAGCATGATCAACCTTTTGATTCCTGACTTTGTCTGAGGTCTTAACAACATCTGCCTCCACAGCCTCTCCGCTATCTGTTCTGGTACTCTGGCTCCCGTACGCCAGCAACTCTAGTTTAAACACCACCATGCAGCATTAACTAAACTTCCCAAATGGATATTATTCCCTCTACAGTTCAGGTGCAAACCGTCCCTTTTGCCCTCCTGTACAGGTCCCATCTTCCCTGGAAGAGAGCCCAAAGATCCAAAAATCTTGTGCCCACTGTCCTACACCAACCCCTTAGTTATGTGTTAAACTGTTTAATCTTCCTATTCCTGGCCTCACTGGTGCGTGGCACAGGTAGCAATCCTGAGGTCACAACCCTGGAGGTACAACCTTTTAACTTCACACCTAACTCCCTGAACTCCCTTTGCAGAACTTCGTCACTTGTCCTACCCATGTCATTTGTACCTACATGGACCTTGACCTCTAGCTGTTCACCCTCCCACTTAAAAATGCTGATGACTCAATCCAAGGTCCCGGAGTCTGGCATCCCGGAGGCATAATATCATCTGGGAATCTCTTTCTTGCCTGGAACCTCCTGTTCATTCCCCTGATTAACAAATCATCTATTACCACAGTGTGATTTTTCTCCCCCCTTCCCTTCTGAGTCACAGAGGCAGACTCAGTGCCAGAGGCCTGACCACTGTGCATCTCCTATGTCAGGTCATCCCCCCAACAGTATCTAAAGTGATATACCTGTTATTGAGGGGAATGGCAACAGGGTTATTCTGCACTGGCTCCTTAACCCCTTTCTCCCTTCCTGTCTGTCACCCAGTTTCCTGTATGCTGCACCTTGGGTGTATATACCTCTCTATATGTCCCATCAATCACCCCTGCAGCCTCCCAAATGATCCGGAGTTCATCCAATTCCTGCTCCAACTCCTTAACATGGATTGTTAGAAGCTGCAGCTCGAGGCACTTCTCATAGTTGTAGTCCTCGGGGACAATGGAGATCTCCCTGCCTTCCAGCAAGAACTAGCCTGCCTGGCAACCCTACTACCCTAACTGAGCAGATATAAAGAAGGGAAGAGAAAAAGTTCACCTACAGCTTTTCTTTGTTCTCTCTCTGACTGAAGCCTCGAGGAGCTAAAGCCTCAAGATTACCACTCTAGCTCTGTCCACTCAGATGATGGCTGCAACGCTTGCCCCTGCCTTCCTTTAACTTGCTGCTGCTAATCTGTCCCAGACATTGACCAGTTTTTAGTCAAAGTTCAATGGCACTGCTGCGTACTGTCACTGACTTTTTCCACTCAGTCAGTGGACTGAGTGAATTTCCCTCCTCTCAAGCAACTGATACCCGGATTGGTCACTGGTTGAAGGTCAAACACTACCGTTAGCCTTGGAAGAAGAATGTTTTAAAGGCTTGTGACTTCATGCGAGGGAATAAAAGGTCTCATTTCTATCTTTATTTTTAAGCAGTGCCCTTTTAGGTTCTCCCATTAGAGGAAACAACCTTTTCATATCCACCCTACCAGACCTGGCTGGTTCTTACAATATTTATCACAACAACTTTCAATGAGAAGCTCCTAACAAGATACTGAGAAATAGATGTCAGCTCACAGGATGAAATCAAACAGCAGCTCCATGTTGTCAGCTCTCTTAACACACGACTTTTTGCATGTGATTCTGAGTGGCTGGAATAGATGAGAGAGAGAGAGAGAGCATTAATCAGAAGTGATGGCTTCTGCTATTTAGTGTGATGCCAGAGTCATCATATCAAATTGTTATGAGCTGAGTGCAAAGTGATGCTTTTACTGGTGAGATTTTGTGACTTCTTCCTCACTTAAAATGGTCACCCAGCGCAATGACTTCCAATAGTATTCATTTAGCAATTTATGAGGGTTTCTTCTTCACTGGAGTGTGCACTTCATTGGCTGAAGTGTTAGCCCTCAGTGTTAAGTTTCTGATCAATAGAATGTGACATGCATTGCTTTCAGCTACATCAGCTACAATGGTGAATAACTATGATTGATGTGTTCAAGCTCTCAAATAATGTCTACTCCTGCAGAGTGAAGAACTTTGAGTAAAGGATATTTTCTGTGCAACTCAGAGTTCTCGAAATAAGGTGCCTCTCATCAGGAAACACAGAAATGTTGTCATAGGTCTTTAAGTGACTTGATTGGAGTCTGTTCACTGACGTGTTACAATTAGTGCAGGTAAAACTACACGACGGATTCTGAGGGATTATAAAGCATCAAATGAGCATGGGACTGTTCATCTGAACAAGAGATGAGGACAAGAACTTTATAGGCTGCATATACGGTAAATTACCTTATATAAAGGCAACACGAGTGAATCTGCAGATGCTGGTGAATCAGTAAATTACCTTATAGAAAGGATTGCTTTATAGCTATGTGGTCGTGCCCTCCTTCCTCAACTTAGCTGGTACTTTCCCATCCATGTTGCTCGAAGTCATTCTCAAGATCTTCATTACACTCCATAAACTCCAGCTCTTCTTATTGCTCTTAGACCAACACTGGCTGCTGCTTGTGGTTTACAGTGTCATGTGGCATGGAGCGAACTCTGATATAGACTCCATATTTGCTTGAGGTGAATACAACGGTGCCACCAGACAAATGCAAGCTAATTCAATTCTCACTACAGTCTGCAAGGAGTTTGTAAATTTTATTTCCTCTGGGTGCTCCAGTTTCCTCCCATATTCCATAAGATGTACTGCACAGGTGAGGTTACTAACTTGTGGGCATGTTATGTTGGTGTCGCAAAGACTTGCGGTTGCTCCCAGCACACCTTTGGGCTGTATTGGTTATTGATGCAAAGAACACAATTCACTGTATGTTTCAATGCTGTTGTGATAAATAAAGCTAATCCTTAATCTTTAAAATGAGAATCACGGTCACTTTTACTTCCACAGAGAAAAGAGTCCAGGCATGAGAATGTGGCAGATGTTTGCCAGCTGTGGCGTCACTGAGAAAAATACAAAAGATGAGCTGAACACTCGGTGTTGGAAAATTAGCATTTTGTAGCCAACTCTGTGAAATTCAGCATACGCTTGATTGTTTCCTGTCATTTTTGTAGATGTGTAGTCAGGTCTTCTAGTATCAGCAGAATGTCCTTTTAGATAGTGAGATAAGTGGAATATAGTACTGAACACTCCTGGTCTTACTGAGAGGAGTTGTGGCATGCAGTTTTCAGTAAAAGAGTAGGAATGTTCAATACTTGTGTTTCTTATGTGCAAAGCATCCTTGGAAAAGGGCAAACATTGCATCATGTGTAATTCTGGTGGTGCTAGGACCAGTTTCACAATGGGCACAACTTCCACTTGAGGGCAAACAACTAGGATAGAGAAAGGATGTTGTATTCTTCAATTTTCAGAAGGCTTTTAACAGGATCAGAGCCCATGGTATAACAGGAAAGGTACTAGAATGAATTGAAGATTGGCTGGCTGGCAGGAGGCAAAGAATGGGAATAAAACAACCTTTTCTGGTTGGCTGCCAGTGACTAGTGATGTTCCACAGGGGTTGGTGTCAGGACCATTTCTTTTCACATTATAAGTCAATAATTTGGATGATAAAATTGATTACTTTGTGACCAAGTTTGCAGATATAAAAAAAAAGGTGGAGAGGCAGGTAGCATCAAGGAAGCAGGGAGCCTGCAGAAGGACTTAGAGAGATTAGGAGAATGGGCAAAGAAGTGACAGATGGAATATGGTGTATGGAAGTGTATGCTCGTGCAATTTGGTGGAACAAATAAAGGTGTAGATTATTTTCGAAGTGGGGAGAAAATTCAAAAATCAGAGATGCAAAGGGGCTTGAGAGTCCTTGTGCTGGATTCCCTAAAGGTTAACTTGCAGGCTGAGTTGGTGGTAAGGAAGGAAAATGCAATGTTAGCATTAATTTCAAGAGGACCTGAATAACAAGCAAGGATGCAACGCTAAGGCTTTATAAGGCATTTGCCAGACCACACTTGGAATATTGTGAGCGGTTTTGAACTATTTATTTAAGGAAAGATGTGCTGGCATTAGAGAGGATGCAGAAGACATTCATGAGAATGATTCCAGGAATGATACGGTTAACATATGAGGAGCATTTGATGGCTCTGAGATTGTACTTGCTGGAGTTTAGAAGAATGAGAGGAGAGCACATTAAAAGCTATTGAATATTGAAAGGTCTAGATAGAGTGGATGTGGAGAGGATGTTTCCTATTTTGGGGGAGCAGATACATGCACTTTTCTGTTATCAATGGGACCAGAGGTCACAACCTCAGAAAACAAGGACATACTTTTAGAATAAGGATGAGGCAGAGCTTCTTTAGCCAGAGAGTGGTGAATCTGTGGGTATTCATTACCACAGGCAGCTGTGGAGCTCAAATCATTGGGTCTGTTTAAAACACAGGTTGATAAGTTCTTGACTAGTCATTACAACAAATGTTATGGGGAAAAAGCAGGAGAATTGGGTTGAGGAATAATAAGTCAGTCATGTGGAATGGAGGAGCAGACTTGCTGGGCTGAATCACCCAATTCTGCTCCTATGTCTTCTGACCTTCATACAGAACACTCTCAATAAAACTGACTTTGGATTGCAGATGGTTGGCCACAACTACTTAATCCAAGAGATAAGTTAATATCTGGAACAAGCTACCAGATGAGTTGGTGGAATCAGATATAATCACAACATTTAAGAGGCATTTAGACAAGGCATATAGAGGATGTGGTCCTAAAGTGGGCAAATTGAATAAGTTTAGATGGTTGGCATGGATATGGTGCTCTGAATTGTCCATGGCTGTGCTGTATATCTCTGTCTCTATGACTTCATTCACAGCCTTCTTGGTGAGCTAAATTGTTCTTTATAATTGCTCCCTTCCATAACTAAGAAGCTAGGACAATATCACTGTTGAGTTGTTGAGGATATGTATCCTCTGGTACTTAAGCACCTGTACTTTACTTTTGGTTTAACAGCATGGTTGTGCGATGTGATACACATCAATAATTAATATTACTAATGAAGCTTTAACAACACAAAAATATTTTATTACTCCTTCCATTATTGCTTGTTAATTGGTTTCTAATGGATTAGGGACCCTAAGAGCAGTGATAAACAAAATGTTTGATTTGTTCTGCCGTGATTGCTGACCGTAGTTCCTTTATAAGGACATACCAATCTCTCATTGATAATTGAAATGTACTTGTATCTGAAAGTAAAAGGAATAATAATAATGATCCTTGTTCTATTACAATGAAATCAATAACATTTTTAATCAGAATATGAAATGATCTGAAACACTTTCAACTTGGTGCCTTGAGGTGAATGCTGTGCTGAATATTCTATGCTAATTTTGTTTAGTTCAGAAATAACATTCAAAATGTAACAACTTGAAATATATTTTACCATCAGTTAAACAAAAAATTATTCACATTCTTATGCAGTCTTAAATGATAATTGAGCTTTTTTGTAAATTTAATATATTTTCTTTTACTCAGACACAGAGTCTAACAACAAAATACAAACAATTTTGTTCAAATGCTGAAACTCTACAATCCATGCATCACTGCACAATTACATTTGCAATTTCATTTCTCAAATACCCCAGTGGCAATTTCCTCTTGGCTTACCTTCCATATGATTAGTGAACCTTCTGAACATTACAAGGTCACTGGAAAAGATTTTAACTTTCATCACTAAATAAGAAATGGGTAATTACAAATCAGGAATCCCTTACACACCTTGGCTGATTTATTTTTCCACAAATTTCACCAAACCCTGGAAGTTAGTATTAAAGATTGAATTTTTTTAAAACTTGCGTAATTTTGTAACTTTCAGCATTTGTAGTTCTATCAAACCTTAACATTATATGCTTGTGAGAATGCAAGTCCAAGTAACCCACTTTGAACAAAGTTACTAGATTTATCTTCCTTGATAACAGTGATAAAGGGCTAGTTTTAACTTTAGTCATCACCAGAATGACTATTATTAGATGGCCCATTGAGTATACATCCTGTTACATGTTCCATTGACTTCATCTCCTAACTCCTTCACTCCACCAAACAACACTATGAATGATGTCAGCTCAGTCAGACACACTCAAAATATAATTTACCAAACATACAGCAGAAGGATTTCCAAATTCATGAAATTTATGGATCTTTTCAAGTTTCATTACTAATATCATCATTTTTCACAGACAATCAGTAGAGGTGCTACTCTCCCAAGGCTGTTAATTACCGATTTTGTAAAAGAGGAACTCGAATAGCTGGTACTAAATAATTACTGTTGGCTATGCTTGCTGTTTGTATTACACATTGTATTTTAAAGATAAATATATGATGCATCAATTAATCCTTCAGGTGAATTTCAGCAATGAAATTAATACACTACATCCAACAGGAAAGCTGAATGTTTATTGATATAGACAAATCTATAAGTGTAATGGACAGTCAGAAAGCAGTACTTTTATAAATAAGATAGCGGTATTGAGGATGTAGTATAAAATATGTGAAAAAGCACATGGGATCGTGGTGATGAAGAGGAGTGCAAGAGTGAGATAAGTCAGCTGGTGGAGTGATGTCACAACAATAGCCTCACACTTAATGTCATTGAAGGTTCAGCAGTGGAAAGGATGAGCTACTTTACGTTCTCAGGATCAACATATCACAGAATCTGTCCTGTGTCCAACAATGCAAGCAGTAAGAAGCCAAACTAGAGGCTCTACTTTGCTTGGAATTTGAGAGATTTGTTATGGCACCAAAGACTTTTGCAAATTTCTATAGATATACGGTGGAGAGCATTCTGATTGATGTGGAGTCTCCAATGCATCTGATTGCAAGAGGCTGCAGCAGGTTGTAGATTCAGCCAGCTCCATCAGGGGCACTGCACTCCCTACCATCAAACCTTAAGTGGCCAGTTGAAGAGATTGGAAGCCTCAGAAGATGTAGGTTACTCAGTTCACTGATCAAGTAGAAAAGGCAGTGGCCCATGATGGTTTTGGAGCTTTGAACGGCAGCTAATTGGAGAGATTGGAAGCCTGAGAAGTCGTAGTTCACTCAGGTTCACTAATCAAGTAGAATAGGCAACGACTTGTGGCTGTTTTGGAGTTTTGAACAGCAACCAATCTGTGTTTGGGATTGATTAGCAGTAACAAATTAAAGTAAGGCAGCTGCAGCTGGATTGCCCATTGTTGCAGTGGGCTGAGTTAGAATGGAAATGTTGAGGCTTCAGTTCTTCCAGGCTTCACTGAAAAGAGGCTTGAATGAGAGAATGCAAAAAAAGCTGTAGGTAGAGTTTTATTTTCCCTCTTTTTACTCATGAAGAACAGTAGAGAGGCTAGGCAGGATATTTGAATGCTTCCCTGCAGGATGTGGGAAGGAAGGGAGACCTCCAATTTTTCTGATGACTACAACTGAGAGAAGTGCATTCAGCTGCAGCTTCTAAAATCTGCATTAAGAAGTTGGAGCTAGAATTGGATGAACTCTGGATCATTTGGGAAGTTGAAGGGTGATAGATAGAATGTATAGAGAGGCAGTTACATCCAAGGTGCAGGTCACAGGAAACTGGGTGACAGTCAGGAAAGGGAAAGGGGTTAAACAGCCAGCACAGAGTACCCCTATGTCAATCCCACTCAACAAAAAGATTCAGACGGGAAGGGGGAAGAGGCAAGCTGTGGTGATAGGAGATTTGTTAGTTAGGGGAACAGAAAGGAGATGCTCTTAATGACAGGGAAATTCTCAGATGTTATGTTTCCTCCTGGCTGCCAGGTTCTGGGACATCTCAGATTAAGTCCTTAACATTCTTCATGGGAGGGTGAGCAGCCGGAGGTCATGGTCCATGTAGGTACCAATGACGTGGATAGGGAGAATGAAGAGGTTCTGCAAAGGGAGTTCAGGGAGTTAGGTGCTATGTTAAAGGGCAGAACCTACAGGGATGTGATCTCAGGATTGCTACCCATGCTATGTGCTAGTGAGGCCAGAAATAAGAAGATTATACAGGTTAACACATTGCTAAGAAGTTGGTATAGCAGGGAAGGCATAAGGTTTTTGGATCATTTGGCTCTCTTTCAGGAAAGATGGGACTTGTACAGAAGGGCAAAAGGGATGGTTTGCACCTGAACTGTTGGGGGAATAATATCCAAGTGGGAAGTTTAGTTAATCCTGATCATTGGGCTCTCTTCCAGGGAAGGTGTGATCTGCACAGTATGCACCTGAACTGGAAGAGGTCTCATATCCTAGTGGGAGGGTTTGCTTATGCTGCATGGTGGAGTTTAAACTAGAGTTGTAGGGTTTGGGAACCAGAGTGCCAGAACAGTTGGTGGAGAGTTTGTGGAGACAGATGTTGGTAAGACATCAGGCAAAGTCAGGAATCAAAAGGTTGAGCATGGTGTGACTAATGTCCTGGCCTGCATATATTTTGATGCCAGGAATATTGTACGAAAGACAGAAGAACTCAGGGAATGGATGAACACTTGGAATTATGATATTGTAGCCATTAGTGATACTTGATTGCAGGAGCTGCAGGACTGGCAGCTTGTTATTCTGGGGTTCCATTGTTTTAGGTACAACAGAGGGGGAGGGATTAAAGGAGAAGTGGTGGTTTTACTAGTCATGGAACAGGTCATGGGAGCGCTCAGTCAGGACAGACTGGAGAACTCATTTAGTGAGGCATTATGGATGGAACTGAGAAATAAGAAAGGTATGACCACTTTGATGGGGCTATCTTACAGATCACCCAAGAGTCCAAGGGATTTAGAGGAACAAACTTGTAGAGAGATTGCAGACTGTTGAAGAAACATAACATAATTATAGTGGGTGATTTTAACTTTTCACATATTGACTGGGAAAGGACTAGATGGGATAGAGTTTGTCAAATATGTTCAGTAAAGTTTAAATCAATACTGTACAGAGAAGTCTGAGCAAGAGGATGCGTGATACTTGATTTTTGGCATTCAGGAAAGACAGGGCAGGTGACAGAAGTTAGTGTAGGGGAATATTTTGCATCTAGTAATCACAATTCCATTACTTTCAAAGTAAACATGCGAATAGATAGGTCTGGATAAATAGGTCTAAATTGGAGAAAGGCCAATTCTAAATTGGAGATGGAATCTGGCAAGTGTGCATTGCGGCAGGCTGTTTTCTAGCAAAAGTGCAGTTGGTAATTATACATTCAAAAGGCCTTCAAAAGTAAAATTTGAGAGTACAAAACTTGTGTGTGGCTATCAGAATAAAAGATAAAAGTAACAGGTGTAGGGAATCTTGGTTTTCAAGAGATATTAAGGCTCCAGTTAAGACAAAAAGGAGGTGAAAAGCAGGTATAGGCTGGTAAGAACAAATAAGAAATGCAAGAGAACACTTAAGAAAGCGGGAGGGCTAAAAGAAGGCATGAGATTGCCCTGGCAGACAGTGTGAATGAGAATCCCAAGGGATTCTACTGATAGGCTAAGAGCAAAAGGATTGCAAGGGACAACAATGGTTCTCTGGAAGACCAGACTGGTAATCCATGTGTGGTGCCAAAAGAGATGGTGGAGATACTTAATAATTTTTCCCCTCTGTGTCTACTGAGGAGATGGACACAGAATCTATAAAAGTGAGGCAAAATGACATCAGCTCCATGGGCCCTGTATAAATTACAGAGGAGGAGGTGTTTGCTGTTCTGAGCCAAATCAGGGTGGATAAATCCCCAGGGATTGACAATCTGTTCCCTTGGACCCTACAGGAAACAAGCGCAGAAATTCCTGTGGCCCTAGCAGAGATATTTAAATCATCCTTAGTGACAGGAGAGGCAACCAGAGGATTGGAGGATAGCCAGTCTTGTTCTACTGTTTATAAAAGGCTCTAAACATAAACCAGAAAATTATAGGCCTGTGAATCTGACATCAGTGGGAAAGTTATTGGTAGATATTCTAAGGGACTGGATATGTAAGTATGTATATAAACGTGGACTGATTAAGGATAGTCAGCATGGCTTCATACATAGTAGTTCATGCCTAACAAGTCTATTTAATCCCTGTGGCAACAAAGTTGGGATAACGAAAGGAAAGGAAGGTATTTATATAAACTTCAGTTGATGGTGGGAACCCATTTGGGAGATGGATATAAAAGACAAAGTTATACTTACACGTTTATGTATTCAACATACTAGGTTGAATAGTTGTCTGCTCAGAATTAATATGCTTCATATGGTCATTTGTAGGCAGTGCATTTTTCAATGAACAGTGTAATATATATTGGTTGAATGCAGATTCTATGAGGCGCAAAGGAAACATCTAATTGCTAAATTGCGATCTTGGGACAGACACAGTTTAACATGGAAAGTTTGTTAGGATATCATTGCCATAATAATGTATATAAATGTGTATTGGACTTTATGAAAAAATACTAGACTTTTTGATGATATTTGAGTTTGTTTTTTTGGGGGGAGGAGGAATTTAGTGGGTATACTTCCTGTCTCTTTTCTCCATACTCCACCACAGTGGGTAGCGACAATGCAACTTATGTTGGTCTGCCAACCACCATGAAACTTTACAAGGAGAAGAAGAAGAAAAAGGAAGAAAAGCTCACTCATCTGACACCATTGACTAACATGTGACGTAGAATTGGAACCTGTATGCAAATGAACTGGGATTTAAGACCTAGGGTTAAGATAATTCCTTTTACTTTGCTTACCCAAGCTTCATGTTTTAAATTCTTTTCCCTCATTTTAATGCATATTTATTTTGCTACTTTACTACTTTTGTCTACTTGTAACACTTTATCACTTTCTAATGTTGAAAAGAATTATACAATGATGCCAAAATTACATTATCGAGGTTTTTTCCTGGACAAACTTGAATAACACTTAATATGCTGATATGTTGAATCCAAGTGAACTTGCCCATGTACAGACGTAGTTTGGGGAACTAATTTGGAATGATCATCTGGAGATTCATCTCCACAAATATTGTGATTCTTTCGTTTCAGTAGAAGAGTGAAAAATGAAAACTTGGAAAAAATCTGACAAAGTTATCTTTGCAAAAGAAAACATTAATTCTAAGAAACTAAATCTATTTCTGCAGTGGCATTTCAACAGCTCTCATAAATATTCCACTTTAAAAAGATGAAAAAATGATTTCAGCAAGGCCATTTCATGTGTTGTAGAAGAGTGATTTTACCACAAAGCCTTTAAAACAGAGTAACAAATTTAGGAATTGAAGTGATAAGGCTCATTTTAATTCTGCATAGATACTGTTTTAAAATTTTAAAGGAAATATTTTCAACATTTTTAATTGAGTCCCGGAATTAAGAAAATAATTATTCATGGCTGGTCCCTTAACCATTTAGTTTGGGTGTATTTTATAGCAACTCAGGGTCCATAACCTGAAATCAGATACCTCACAGGCTAGCAAATAAAATAAAAACAAAATCAGCCATTTTTTAAAACTAAAATCCCTAAAGTAATTTTCACATATGAAAACCTGTATTCATATCAAGTTTGGCCTATTGATATCTAACCATGCTCTAGATAGCTGTGTGAAATGAATTCTTGGCTTAAAGGACATGAGTGAATCTGCAGATGCTGTAAATAAATAAAAACACGAAGTGCTGGCAGAACTCAGCAGGCCAGACAGCATCTATGGGAAGAGGTAGTGACGACGTTTCGGGCCGAAACCCTTCATGCGAAACCCGAAATGTCGTCACTACCTCCTCCCATAGATGCTGTCTGGCCTGCTGAGTTCTGCCAGCATTTTGTGTTTTTATTTCTTGGCTTAAAGGAATACATTTGTAAGTTGTTTTGGGCAAAAAAAATGTGATCAAAAGGCAATATTGAAGGATGACTGTTACAGAAACTTGATACAGGGAACAAATGTATACATATATTCACTAGTTGTTTTGAGAACTGCATCACATTGCAATGGGCTAAGTGAAATGATTTATCCTAAACTTTCAATTCCTTCCAATTGACCCAATGTTCTTTCATGGGTAAAATACCTTGTTTATTTTGGAGAAGTACATCTTACTGGTTTTGTCTACTGAGATGCAACTTTGCTCTTTTCTACAAAATGAATTTGATTTCCATCTACAGTGCTGAGAGGCCCTTGAGAGAGTGCAACTGAGATTCATTAAAAAGGTACCAGTACATAGAGGTTGAATTATCTGAGCCATCTATGTGGACTAGATGTGCATTCCATTAATGCAGAAGATTGCAGAATTACATGCATGAGATATTTAAAACAATCAAATTACATCTTAGGGTAGATAGAAAGAAACTGTTTCCTCATGGATAGACAAGAACATAGGAACTTAATCTTAGAAATGGAACTTTGCCATATAGGAGTCAAATCAGGAAGTGATTTTCAATGCAGAATGTAATAGACTTGCAAGCCTAGAATGTGCGGTCACTTCTGCCTTTCTGTCAGCTCACGTGTTTCCAACATTATTTGTGCAAGTGATAATGTTATTAACATGCACAATACTCATCTTGGCTTTGCCAACAGAGATTGAAGCAATAATGTGTAACCTTCAAGTTTTGTCTTTACCTCTAGTAAAACAAAGGACAAATCCCACAGCAAGTCAGCAAGAAGATGTGAATATCTGGGTACGTACCTGCCTGAATTCTTAATGCTATACTTACTTGTTACATTTTTTTTGATCCAAGGTACTTGTTGCAGACTTTCTAATTTGTTTATGATACAGATACAGAATACTGTACCTGCTCATTAATGAGCAATACCTCACAATGATGTCAGGACCACTTAGGACACTGGATTTGATTTGCAGAGGTTGTAGTGAGGGTGTCACCACAAACAATGAAGGCAGGCTCCCTGGCCTCCAGTATTTTTTCTCATTTTCATGAACTGCTTTCCAGCAGTATAATAGAAACAGAATATGGTCGCTCCAGAAAGCTGCTTTCAGAAACCACATGGGTTATGAATGAATGCAACCTACAGGCTGAAAGCCATCCTATCAATAAAGGTACATTTTCCAGCTTTTGGAAGATCCCCAGTGGATTATACACTAAGTGTAGCACTTATTCATGCATCTATCTCTCCCTCCAAGCAGTCAGGGCTTTCACTGATTAGGCAGATGATTTTTTAAGGGCAATCTTATTAAAGTGTTGAAGCAAAGACTGGAAAATGAAGTTGATGTCTAGATCAGCTAGGATTTTTCAAAGGTTCAAGGGCTGATTGGTTTTTGCTTGCTCTTAAAACAGTTTTTGCTGAACTCTGCAGATCTCCACATCTATTTCATTTTCAGTTTTGGAATGGTACCAATATTTTCCTTCCCACATTTCAACTCTTCACAAACAGATTTTATCAAAACATTTCTCAAGACATCTTCATACTCTGGAATGGAAACAGAAATCAACTTGTAATCTTGCCACAACAACCAGATTCCTAACATTATTAAAATCAGGACTATTTGCTAACGTGCCTCTGTTGCAGCTACTCTAAGTTTTTTTTTCTGTAGTTATGGATGCTCTAAAGTGCATTAGTTCTGCACCAATTACTCATAAACTTACCTGTTTGTTGGAATTTCAAGCCATATTCCTTTCTTCTGGTGTTTATATTTAATTTTGTTCAAACTTTGCCTTTCTACTTCAATGTCCGCATATTACTACCTGGAAGATTATCTCCTTCCCTTTCCCCTTTGATAATATTTCTAATTGTGGAAGATTTAGAGAGGGTTCAGAGGAGATCTACCAAGAAGCTGTCTGGACTTGAGAGCATATCTGATGAGGATAGGTTGAGAAAGCTAGGGTCCTAGAGTGAAGGAGGTAAGAGGTGACTTGATAAAAGTGTACAAAACGATAAGAGTTATAGATCGAGTAAATAGCCAGAGTTTTTTTCCCCAGAGTGGAAGTGACTTATATGAAGGAAACACACACAAAATGCTGGAGGAACTCAGCAGGCCAGACAGCATCTATCGAAAAAAGCACAGATGATGTTTCAGGCCGAAACCCTTCGGCAGGACTGGAAAAAAGCTGGAGTAGATTTGAAAGGTAGGAGGAGGGGAGAGAAAAATGCCAGGTGATAGGTGAAACTTGGAGGGGGAGGGATGAAGCAAAGAGCTAGGAAATTGATTGGTGAAAGAGACAGTAGTCCATGGAAGAAAGAAGAAAGGGGTGGCGGGGGAGAACCAGAGGGAGGTGATGGGCAGGCAAGAAGATAATGTGAAAGAGGGACAATGGAATGGGAAATAGTGAAGGGGGGGAGTCATTACTGGAAGTTTGAGAAATTGCTGTTTATGCCATCAGGTTGGAGGCTATACAAGTGGAATACAAGGTGTTGTCCCTCCATCCGAAGTGTGACCTTAAACCGTTATCCCAACAGTAGAGGAGGCCATGGATGGACATATCGGAATGGGAATGGGGAGTGGAATTAAAATGGGTGGCCACTGGGAGATCCCGCTTGTTCTGGCAGACGGAGCGTAGATGCTCGGCGAAGCGGTCTCCCAAACTCCGTCGGGTCTCACTGATGTACAAGAGTATTTGACCTGAACCGACTCACAGGTGAAGTGACGTCTCAGCTTGAAGGACTGCTAGGGGCCCTGAAAGATAGTGAGGGAGGAGGTGTAGGGGCAGGCATAGCACTTGTTCCGCTTCCAAGAATAAGTGCTAGGAGGGACATCAGTGTGGAGGGACGAAAGGACAAGGAAGCCACGTAGGGAGTGATCCCTGCAGAAAGCAGAAAGTTGGGGGGAGGGAAGGATGTGTTTGGTGGAGGGATCCATTTGGAAGTGGCAGAGGTTTTTGGAGAATTATGTGCTGGTTGAGGTGGCTGGTGGGGTGGTAAATGAGGACAAGATGCAAGGACAAGATCCTGAGACCAGATCTGGCAAAAACAGAGGAATTGAGAACAAGGGGTGGCATTTTTACAGGTAGCAGGGTGGGACGAAGTATAGTTCAGGTAGCTGTTAAAGCCCATTGGTTTATAAACTTCCAGTAATGGCTCCCCCCTCACCATTTCCCTCCCCTTGACCCTCTCTCATGTTATCTCCTTGCCCATTCATCACCTCTCCCTGGTGCTCCTTCCCCACCACCCCTTTTTTTTCTTCCTTCCATGACCTTCTGTCTCTTTTACTAATCAACTTCCTAGCTCTTTGCTTCATCCCTCCCCCTCCAAGTTTGACCTATCGCCTGGCGTTTCTCTTTCCCTTCCTCCCACCTTTCAAATCTACTCCTCATCTTTTTATCTTCAGTCCTGCCAAACAGTCTCGGCCCGAAACATCGACTGTACTTTTTTCTCTGTAGATGCTGCCTGGCCTCCTGAGTTCCTCCAGCATTTTGTGTGTGTTGCTTGGATTTCCAGCATCTGCAGATTTTCTCTTGTTTGTTATACAAAGAGAAAAGACTCATCTGAGTGGAGAAATGTTAGGGAGAGATGTCAGAGGTAAGTTTTTGTTTACACAAAAAGTGATGGGTGCGTGGAATTACCTGGTCATAGTGGTGGTAGAGGCATATATATCAAGGACATTTAAGAAACTCTTCGACAATCACATGGATGATAAAAAATAGAGGGCAGTGCGGAGGGGAAAGGGTTAGATTGATCTTAAGGTAGGTTAGAAGGTTGGCAGAACATCTTGGGACAAAGGGTCTATTCTGTCCTGTAATATTCCATGTCTTTATTTTTCTCAATATTTCAGTTAAGCCTTTTTCTTCCAGTCCAGCCACAGTATTAATCCTTTGTACTGTCTCTTGTTTCGGAATCTGACTTTCCATACTGCCCTGCTGTATTCATTTGTATGACATAAGAATCCAGTTTAAAGGCATTTCAGTGCTGATTGCACATTATTCCTGCTCAATCATTTCCAGCTAAGAATAACAAACTTTTTGGATGCATCGATAATCAACAGTGTGCGCAAATTATAACTCTTTGCTGATGCCATTAAGACTGATTGGAAAACAGCATTGCTAAAGGTTGATTTCTGAGGCAAGCCCCATCCAGATAAAATCACATGTCTTTAATCCAGCTAAACAGCTGATTTAAAGGCTGTTGGAAGCAGTTTTCTTGATTTAAAATCAGAGAAAACATAGAGTTATGTACCAAACAAAACCAAATGAAATATGCATTCAGCTAATCAATAACATGAAATATTGGAGTGCTATGCACACCTGGAGGAGCCAGCGGATGTGAACAAAAGACTGGACAGAACTTTCAAATGTAGACAGAATGGTAAGCCTCCCAGCCCCTTAAGCCCATTTAACCAATTTGATTATAGGTGATCTATGTCATGATACCAGTGATAACAATCTACCACATGGCAGCAAAGTAAGAGGTCATCTATTTAAAACTAAAATTAATAGATTGTGGGTCTAATATATCATCTACTTTGGAGGACTCTTTAAGGTGTGTAACTAACTATCTTCAAAGGAATTAAAAGGTAAATTTTGCAGGAATGGTGAAGTATGAGTAATATATAGGAAAGTGGAGTTAAGGCCAATGATTAGAACTTTCATTTTTTTTGAAGGGCTTTGATAACAATAGGATTGCAACACAAATTTTCCCTACTTTTAACGTGGTCTCAAACACAGATAATATCACTTCTACCACATCTATAACAGCCCAACTCTTGCTCCTTCCAGTTGATCTGAGAGTTGAAGTCACACCACTTGGACTCTCGTACCCCTTATTCCTCCCTGAACTCCAGCTCTCATCCTCCACAAGTCTCCCCCACCAGACCTTCCCTACTGCTTTTCATTTCTGACCTGGGCCCATAGCTCAATTTCATGCATTTTTACAATAATGAAGCACGCTCTGTAAAGACCTGTGAAATAATGAATGCATAAGATGTGCCAGGCCTGATCTACAGAACATTTAGAGTAGGTGATGCACCATCAATAACTCACTCTGAGACGTAAAGACGAGATATCGGCTTTTATTGACTGGAAGAAGGAACAAGCAGTGGTTGACCACCATACTACATCCTGGAGACAGAAAGGCCGGGCCCAGGCCTCAATCACCTTTATACAGGGGTCCGTGGGAGGAGCCACAGGAGCAGTCAGCAGGGGGGGGTGTGTCCAGACAGGTATATGTAGCTCACCACATTCACCCCCCCTTTGTTTTAAAAAGAGTCCCCATGGGGCAAAGTTTCTTACAAGTATATTTACAGGTTAAGTCTATCAGGTGGTCGAATCTGTCGCTGCGATCTACGTAGCTCCGGCTGTGATTGCACAGGTGCTGGTGGTGATGATTGCACAGATGCCGGTGGTGGTGAGTGCACAGATGCCGGTGGTGGTGATTGCACAGGTGCCGGAGGTGGTCATTGCACAGGTGCCGGTGGTGATGATTGCACAGGTGCCGGAGGTGGTGATTGCACAGGTGCCGGTGGTGGTGATTGCACAGGTGCCGGTGGTGGTCATTGCACAGGTGCCGGTGGTGGTGATTGCACAGATGCCGGTGGTGGTGATTGCACAGGTGCCGGTGGTGGTGATTGCACAGATGCCGGTGGTGGTGATTGCACAGGTGCCGGTGGTGGTGATTGCACAGGTGCCGGAGGTGATGATTGCACAGGTGCCAGTGGTGGTGATTGCACAGGTGCCGGAGGTGGTGATTGCACAGGTGCCGGTGGTGATGATTGCACAGGTGCCGGTGGTGATGATTGCACAGGTGCCGGAGGTGGTGATTGCACAGGAGCCGGTGGTGGTGATTGCACAGGAGCCGGTGGTGGTGATTGCACAGGTGCCGGAGGTGATGATTGCACAGGTGCCAGTGGTGGTGATTGCACAGGTGCCGGTGGTGGTGATTGCACAGGTGCCGGAGGTGGTGATTGCACAGGTGTCGGTGGTGGTGATTGCACAGGTGCCGGTGGTGGTGATTGCACAGATGCCGGTGGTGGTGATTGCACAGGTGCCGGTGGTGATGATTGCACAGATGCCGGTGGTGGTGATTGCACAGGAGCCGGTGGTGGTGATTGCACAGGTGCCAGTGGTGGTGATTGCACAGGTGCCGGAGGTGGTGATTGCACAGGTGCCGGAGGTGGTGATTGCACAGGTGCCGGTGGTGGTGATTGCACAGGTGCCGGTGGTGCTTGCACCGGAGACGGTGGTTGTGCTGGTTCCGGCCTAACTGGAGGTGTCAGCCCACTAGGCGTCAGTGATCCCTCATACATGTGCGAGGCGCCTGGAATATACGCGTACGAGACTCCCGGTAAATGAGTGTCGTGAGGGGTCAGTGTAGGGCTTGGTGTGCGCGGTGTCACCTCAGGTACAGGGTTCTTAGTTACCGTGGAGTGTTCGGGGTAGAGGTCTGCTGCTCCTGCGGGCGCCAGGTCGCGGACGGAGACCGTGTCCTCCCGCCCATCAGGTAAGACCACGTAGGCATACTGGGGGTTCGCATGTAGAAGGTGAACCCTCTCGACCAGCGAGGAGTATTTATTACTCCTCACATGTTTCCGGAGCAGCACTGGCCCTGGGGACGTCAGCCAAGCCAGTAGGGTGGTCCCAGTGACAGACTTCCTGGGAAAAGAGAATAGGCGCTCGTGAGGGGTGGCATTGGTGGACGTACATAACAGGGAGCGGATAGAGTGGAGTGCCTCAGGGAGGACCTCCTGCCATCGAGAGACCGGCAACCCTTTTGACTTAAGGGCTAAAAGTGTGGCCTTCCACACTGTGGCATTCTCCCTCTCCACCTGTCCATTTCCCCGGGGATTATAACTCGTGGTCCGACTAGTAGCAATGCTCCTAGCCAGCAGGTACTGGCGCAGCTCGTCACTCATAAAGGAGGACCCTCTATCACTGTGGATATAGCAGGGATATCCGAACAGAGTGAAGAGCTGGCGCAGGGCTTTTATGACGGACGTGGTAGTGGTGTCGGGGCAGGGAATGGCAAAGGGGAACCGCGAGTACTCGTCGATAATATTGAGAAAATAGACATTGCGGTCGGTGGAGGGAAGGGGGCCCTTAAAGTCAACACTCAGTCGCTCAAAAGGGCGGGTGGCCTTGACAAGTTGCGCCGTTTCAGGACGGTAGAAGTGCGGTTTGCACTCAGCGCAGATTTGGCAGTCCCTGGTCATCGTCCTGATGTCCTCCAGGGAGTACGGCAGGTTCCGGGCTTTCACGAAATGGTAAAATCAGGTGACCCCCGGATGGCAAAGATGTGCATGAAGGGCGTATAGCTGGTCGAGCTGTGCGCTGGCACACGCTCCCCGGGATAGGGCATCAGGGGGCTCATTGAGTCTGCCAGGCCGGTACAGGGTATCATAGTTGTAGGTGGAGAGTTCTATTCTCCACCGCAAAATTTTATCATTTTTGATTTTGCCCCGTTGTTGGTTGCTGAACATGAATGCAACCGAGCGCTGGTCGGTCAGCAAGGTGAACCTTTTGCCGGCGAGATACTGCCTCCAGTGCCTAATAGCTTCCACTATGGCCTGGGCTTCTTTCTCCACCACGGAGTGCCGAATTTCAGAGCCTTGAAGGGTACGAGAAAAGAATGCTACTGGCCTGCCTTCCTGATTGAGGGTAGCGGCAAGCGCGAAATCAGAGGCGTCACTCTCTACTTGGAAGGGAATGGTCTCGTCCACCGCATACATCGTTGCTTTAGCAATGTCCCCTTTAATGCAGCTGAAGGCCGCGCAGGCCTCAGCAGAGAGGGGAAAAGTGGTAGACTTGACCAGGGGGCGGGCCTTGTCTGCGTAATGGGGGACCCATTGGCCGTAATAGGAAAAAAAAACAGGCACCGTCTGCGGGCTTTGAGAGTGGTGGGAAGAGGGAGTTCTAACAGGGGGCGCATACAGTCGGGGTCAGGGTCAATGACCCCGTTTTCCACGACATACCCATGGATAGCGAGTCGGGTGGTTCCGAACACACACTTGTCCCTGTTATAAGTAAGGTTCAGAGCTTCGGCTACTTGGAAAAATCGTTGGAGGTTGGCGTCGTGATCTGACTAGTCGCGACCACAGATGGTGATGTTATCCAGATAGGGAAATGTGGCCTTCAGTTGGCACTGGTCCACCATCCGGTCCATTTCCCTCTGGAAGACCGAGACACCATTTGTGACACCAAATGGGATGCGCAGGAAGTGATAGAGCCTGCCGCCCGCCTCGAAGGCGGTGTAGGGGCAGTCCTCTGGGCGGATGGGGAGCTGGTGATAAGCGGATTTCAGATCTATTGTCGAGTACACCTTGTACTGAGCTATCTGGTTGACCATATCCGCGATGCGGGGTAGGGGGTACGCGTCAAGCTGCGTGAACCTATTGATGGTTTGACTATAGTCCACGACCATCCTATTTTTCTGCCCAGTCCGAACAACAACCACCTGGGACTGCCAAGGGCTTGTGCTTGGCTCGATGATCCCCTCCCCGAGCAGCCGCTGCACCTCTGACTGAATGAAGGCCCTGTCCCCTGCGCTGTACCTCCCGCTTTTAGTTGCCACCGGTTTACAGTCGGGGGTCAGGTTGGCGAACAGCGGTGGGGGAGGGATCTTGAGGGTGGAGAGGCTGCAAGTGGTGTCAGTAGCGCAGCTGTCGGCATGGTGTTGGGTGGCATGTGTGGGTCGGTGTGTGTGTGTGGTCAGTAGCAGGGTATATGGCGAAGTCCCACCAAACTGAGGATTCCTGACAGTGAGTGGTGGGAGGGGCCCGTCATATGCCATAGTCACACTTTCGAGGTGGCTCTGGAAGTCCAGCCCAATAGCACAGGCGCGCACAGTTGAGGCATAACCAGTAGCGCAAATTCCGATATTCTGTGCCCTGCACCACCAATGTCGCTACACAACCCACCTGGATGTCTGTGGAATACGACCCAGAAGCCATGGTGACCCTCTGGCTTACCGGCCGTGTCACGAGTCCGCAGCGTTGCACTGTGTCCGGGTGAATAAAACTCTCAGTGCTGCCCGTGTCAAACAGGCAGCTAGTCCTGTGCCCCTCCACCAGGATGTCCATCATTGATCTTGCAAGCTGGTGTGGGGTGCTTTGGTCGAGGGTTATGGAGGCCACAGTTGAACTGCCGTCTTGGTGCCTGGTAAGCATCGGCGAGTAGGAGGCGGGGCATGTTGGCGCCAACAAAGATGGCCGCCTCCATCCGGGCATGCAATATGGCGGCCCCCACGTCTCACACGCAGCGCTGCTCAACTCCGCTCGCGGTTTAGACTTACAGACCTTGGCAAAATGGCCCTTCTTCCCGCTGCTGGAGCAGGTCGCTTCTTGGGCCAGGCAGCGTTTTCGGGGGTGCTTTTCGAGTCCGCAGAAGTAACACAGCTCGGGCTTTTGCCTGGCCGCAGCCGTGATCGCGTTCGGGGAGTTCGTGGAATCGCGACTGACAGCAGCGTTGGCGAATTCGCTCACGGGAACCGACGGCGGCGGGGTCTGAGGTGTCCACGGAACCGGCGGGGAATCGCGCGGCTGGGCAGCATCAGCGTTGTGCAGAGCAGCC
This sequence comes from Hemitrygon akajei, assembly GCF_048418815.1. Lineage (NCBI taxonomy): Eukaryota > Metazoa > Chordata > Chondrichthyes > Myliobatiformes > Dasyatidae > Hemitrygon > Hemitrygon akajei. The sequence continues at coordinate 149,166,589 of NC_133126.1, read as the reverse complement.
TCCAGTGAGTCGGCCATCTCGATCGCCGAGCGTAAGGTAAGATCGGCATTTTCCAGCAGCCGCTGGCGCACGTACACTGACCTCATTCCTGTCACAAAGGTGTCTCGTACCAGGAGCTCCGCATGCTGTTCCGCCATGAGCGTTTTGCAGTCACAAGTTCAGACGAGCGTCTGTAGAGCTCAGAGAAACTGGACGCACGACTCTGCAGGCCGCTGTCGGCGCGTAGCTAAACAATGTCTTGCTTAGACGGTGTTCACCGGCCACAGGTACTGTCTTTTGAGGGCGTCCAGTGCCCCTTGGTAGGTCGGCAGGTCTCTGATAAATGAATAAACTTTTGGGGTGACTCTCGAGAGGAGAATTCGGTGCATAACAGCGGGTTCAGTTGTACTAACCTCCTCCAAGTATGATTGGAAGCATGCAAGCCAGAGTTCAAAGGCAAGAGCTGCTTCAGGGTCTTGGGGGTCCAAGTCCAATTTTTCCAGATGTAAAACGGTTTCCATGTTTTAAAACTTCCAGTCAGTAAAGTTGATGCACCATCAATAACTCACTCTGAGACGTAAAGGCGAGATATCAGCTTTTATTGACTGGAAGAAGGAACAAGCAGTGAGTGACCACCATACTACCTCCCGGAGACAGAGAGGCCGGGCTCAGACCTCCATCACCTTTATACAGGGGTCTGTGGGAGGAGCCACAGGAGCAGTCAGCAGGGGGCGTGTCCAGACAGGTATATGTAGTTCACCACAGTAGGCCCAAGTGAAATATACATTTTTGTAGAGAGGAATTTTTAAAACAAGAAAAAAATCTGTTGTGTGACTTCAGAAAGCTGAATTAAAGAAACATGCTAGGCACCAAATTTATATTACATACAATTTAATTTTTATACATATAGGGAGGTTAATGTTTTGGTTGTTGTTTGTGCAATTTGTTTCTTGTGTATGGGGGGGGCTGCTGATGTTTTTCTTTGAAAGAGTTCCATAATTTTGTTTCACGTCTGTCTGTGGAGAAGACAAATCACAGGGTCGTATACTGCATATGTACCTTGATAATAAATTTACCTTGAATCCTTTGTGCAAAAGTCTTAGGCACATCTGTTTAGCTAAGACTTCAGCACAGTACCGTGTTTTTCAATGTGCAGTGGAGAGCAAGTTTGTAAGTCTGGCTGGAGTAAAGGACGTTGGGAATGGTGAGGGTGGAGCGCTGTGGGAGGGGTGTGGGACAGGTGGCAAAGAAGGAGTGCCAGGGGCAGAGGATGGCATGGGTGAAGATACACCCAGCCCTGAGACATCAGGAAAGGTTATTTGATTCCAAACAATTGACCATTACCGAATGTCTCTCTGGTGCGTCCTACTTCCTCCCCATCTCGCTTCCCATTTTCCCAACCATGATTCTCCTCTCCCTGCACCTTTCCCACTCGCAGTTTATAATAGAGACCCATATCAAAATTAGGTTTATCATCACTCACATATGTCATGATTTTATTTTTGTGACAGTGGCAGCACAGTGTGATACATAAAGTACTACAGTATTGTGCAAAATTCTCAGGCACCCTTATGTACAGTATCTAAGCACACGACTTTTGCTCAGTATCTGCCCTTGGCTGAGCCGTCCTACAATTTATTCACTCCTCTGCTATGGGTATATCACCCTTTGAAGTACTTCATGGCTACCAAACCCCTGTTGTTCTCCACAGAGGAGCCAACGGTGGAGGTTCCATCTGCCAGGGCTCTATTTCAGCACTGCTGGAATGCTTGGCAGAGTTCACAGATAATCATCCTAGCCATCACCTTTATTGTACACAGAGAAAACTTGTATATCTGCTCCATCCCTGGTAACAGAGAATGCCCAGGGCTCTGTCTGTCCTATTTCAACTCAGCTTATCAGAATTTTTTTCTGCATGGAACAAAAATACAAAGGGCAATTTTGACAGCTTGAGATAAATAAATTAAAACACTGAAGTTCATAAAGCCAAGAAAATGGCTATAAACATGTACTGACTTCAGCATGGAATATTGTAGAGGCTGTATTAATTTATGTTTTGTAAATAAATAGTACAGAATGAAACTGGCAGTATTAATTTGATCTGCAGATTTCAAGGTTGTGTCAATATACAAATACGTATGCCTGATGATTAAGCAGCTGGTGTCATATCATTCTTAATACCTTGCTTCTCTTCGTAGGTGAGTCCAGATGATCGAGCCAACAATGAATGAATTCCACACTACTGACAGCACCAGTAAAATCACAACAGATGTTTTTTTTAAATTTAAAGGCAACAGAATGCCAGCATTTCTATATGTGGAACATTAACTTAATATAATTACTTTTCTGAATCTTTCAAATTTTGACATCCGGATTTTAGCAAATTGTCTACACTTGATTATGATCATTAACATTGACACAAATGGGATTTCAGTAAATAATGCTTAGTTCATAAATTTGTAGTCACACATTGTTTTAATGTGGCAGAGATTTGAGCTTGTAACTAGAATTTGTCAATTCTTAGCTTGCCTTGTGAATGGAAATGAAGCTTCCCCCATGAGGGAGAATACTGTCGATCAAGTGTTTGACTTACCACAGTGTGAATCCTTATAATTCTGCTCGGCATAAAGACAGCATTCAAACTATTAGGATTTTACCAGTCTTGAACGTAAACTAATGCCTGAAAACTGTGTTTGTGATGAGCTATTTCACTAAGATAAGATATTCCAATTCAAAAACAGCTGCGTATCCAGTCTAATCTGAATTCACAAGTGTTGAGCACTTTGGTGCCATGTTTAAAATGCAGTGCACTTATATTTGAGAATGATAATTTTAAGCTGTTTCATATTCAAATAGATTCAAATTATTCCAAGGCTGTTGCCTGTGGGTATACAGAGAAACTTTAGTCTCGCTGCCAGCAGTGGACATACTGTCCGCCCCCACTTGCACGGATACTACCTTATTGTGAGCAAGCAGGCACGCCTACTACTTTAGAAACAAGTCTTTTGCCAGGTCTCCCTGTCTGATGAGCAAAATTAGTGCACAAGTCGACACTTGCAGTTTTTAATTGAGATTTTAAATGAATTGAGCCTTGAAATATCTTCACATCATTTAGCTGGCATGGCCTGGCCTGCCTGGTTCTGCTGCTGTACACAGTATAGACAAGGTTTTATTTACCCCCAAAATGTGTTCCCCTAGAGTTTCTTTTTCAATGGTTTAATGGTTCAATTTAATATCAGAGAATGTATACAGTATACAACCTGAAATCCTTACTCTTCACAGGTATCCACAAAACAGAAATAAGCCCAAAGAATGAATGACAAAAAACATTCTAACACCAAAAATCTCTCCCTTCTGCCACACGCAAGCAGCAGCAAAAGCATTAACCCTCATCCCACCTCTTGCTGCAGCAAAAGCATCAACACCCACCACCTACCATACAGGCAAGAGGAAAGTCCCCAGAGATCATTATCTGGAGCCCATCAAAAACTACTGTCTAACTCAAAACTTTGACATCTCAGGCAGGCTCTCTCTCACTAGTGAAAGGGAGAGAGATATCACTCTGCCAGAATGATCAGACAGATTGTCTCTCACTAGCGAAGGAGAGAGAGATATCACTCCTACCACTACAAGAGGGGAGACCAAAAGCTCGTTGTTTCAATGCCACAATCATGTGTGTATGTGTGTGTTTTTTTCAATCTCCCGTGACAGTTCAGTCAGTAAAATCGGCAAGGAATTGGGTCGTCCACAGGGCTGCACCCCAAAAATACATTCCTTCCAGGCTGCACTTGGAGATGTTGAAACGCCAGGCCGCTTGATGAGTTCTGAGAGTGTCAAGAAAATTAATTTAAAGTTGATCACAAATAAATTGGACACAGATTTCGAAGTGACGAGGGTAACTTTATTCATGAATAAGGGAAGAGAGGCTCACTAACAGTATGATCATCAAGACTTTTAAGGAAGAATAGTCATAGCCTTTTTTCACATGTATGTATACAGAACATCAATTACATCAAAGTTTAAAAAAAAATCAATCCTGTGGGTCTTATCAATTCCCACAAAAAGTGCCAGAGACAGTTACTTGTCTGCCCACAACACACAGAGATAGGTAGCTAAAACATCCTTGAAACTATGATAGTTTGTTCCAAGCATGCTAAGAACCCAGGCTGAATGGTGAATCTTTATTTATGATATATAGAAGGTTCATTAAATCCTCTAGTCCAGTAAGTCATTGAAGAATAGAGTACAATTTGTTTTATATTCTAGTGCCTGACAGATGAAGGAAAATCCAGGATACTTATCAAAGACTATTGGAGGGGGATACACAATGCCCTACAAGACATCTTTAAATGTGAAATACCCTTGGAGAGTAAGACCATATATTTTGGATATATACCTCAAGAATGGTTGAAAAGAGATAAATATTTAATGAATATACTGTTGGTGGCTGGTAAAAATGACTCTTACTAGGAAATGGTTATCACAGGAGAGCCCAACTTTAAATACATGGATGGAAATTACAATGGACATTTACAAAATGGAGAAGATAACAGCATCTGTTAATCATAAGCTGGAACAATTTGATTCATACTGGGAAAAATGGTTTAACTATATAATGCCTCATAGGCCTGATTTTATTCTCACGAATCAATGAATCTGTTGTAAAAAATGATCACTCCCTACTTGTACATAGTTCTTTCCTTTTGCCTGTTTTTTCTTTCCACTCTTTTCTATAAGTGTATACCTCAGATAAATACTTTGTGGAGATTTGTGATATATATGATTATATGATGTATATGTACAATGTCTGAAATACATCTTATGGAAATGTTTGTTTGATGAACTTCAATAAAAAAAAATTACAAGTTGAGCCCACAGGCTCCTCCCTACAATATATGACCTTCACTGTCTTCATCTTGTTTATGCAGCTGTGTTATGCACTAAGGCCAGCACTAGGCATTTGCTAATTAAAGGAAGGTGCAGCGTGTTAACATCTCAGATATTTTAACCCATTATTTAGCATTTTCTTCCACAAGGAGTGAGAATCCACCGACTGTGAGGTTTGAGCTGCAGCTATAGATCACGGATTCCGATGGGACTCCAGCCATCTTGGAAAAGGGAAAAGGAGACATGAGAGGTGAAGATCAACACCATTTTATGGATGATCTGGAAGAAGTCGCATAGACTTGCAAAAACCTCCAGTGCCTTCTTTAGCTCCTCCCATTCCTCTGAAACATAATTAATAAATAGAGTACATGGAGTATAATAAACATACAAATGCAATATTTCAAATCACAGAAATGAGCCTACATCAGATAAGATGATTCTGCAGTCCTGCTGGTATATGGACCCCATAAAAGTATTTTGAAACATGTTAAAACTGGAAAATGTATTGAATCCAAGCGAGTTAGAGAGACCACCTTGTGCAAGGCTATATCGACAGGTATTTAGGACTCAATCCAGGGCACGAGTTTAAAGATTCAAGGAAAATTACTTCAAAACAAGAGCAAAATGTTGTATAATTTTGCTGCTAGTGTTCAATAAGTTGAACAACTTTTGTAAGGAAATGAATGGTCAATGTTCTCAGATCAAGCTGTAGCATTTTGTCTAAATTATCAGCAGTTCCTTTCCTCCCACAGACACTGCTTGACCAGTGAGTTCCTCTATCAAATTATTTGTTGCTTCAGATTCCAGTATCTGGGTCAGCAGCTGGGTCAAGGTGTTGACAGCAGATCTGATAAGTTGTTATCTTACGTGATCCCTGAGTTGTAGGTATTTGTTGTTTATCTCTCAAGACTGGGTTATATCATGTATCATAACTCTCAGTACATGGTTGTAACTAGACATTGGTTGTTGCTTGTGCTACTGCCTCCAACGTACTGTGCCTAGTTCTATTAGTTGCTCTGCCTAGTTTATTTGTTTATGCACGTAGAAGTTCAAATGAAATAAGATACTGGCTGTCTGAGGGAGTAGTGGAACAGTGATCCAATGTAAACAAAATAGAGAATGGGGTTTTCTGACTAAAGCAATCAAGGATGGTGGAGAGTGGAGAGTGGAGATGGCTGATATGTTGCAGAGCTGAGTAGGCACAAGGAGATTCAGTCACTCACCACGAATATTAGAACAAATGGGTATGTTTCTGAAGGCAGTGAGTACTGCTGTTGTCCCAAAGGAGGACACAGAATAGAGAAAGAGGCCAGTCATGAGTACTTGAAGAAATTACTGTTGATTGTTGCGATGGAGACTTTTGCAACATCAGCGATTTCACAAACAGAATGAATATAGGATAAGATCATGTGTTATGATATAATTTAAACCCAGAAGGGATAAGTTAATTTGATGTTACAGATTCTCAACAGCAAAACGTATGGAACATGTAAACAGGGGCCAGAAGAAATCATTAGTCAGAGTTAAAGCTCTGGTGAAACTTACGATTCCCTAACTCTTCTAAATCAGCCATTTCACAATACACTTAGACTTCGGATGAAAAAGAAATTAACCAAACTGTTTAATGCCATAGACCTTATATGTAACAGGGCATTTAGGGTGCTTAGAGATATGAGACAGCATTGTTCAGGCAAAACTGAAAACTAGGTTATATGAATGCTCCAAATGAGTTCAATGGGAAAACAGTGAGTTGTGTGAGTGCTAAAGGGTGAAGGCTATACTCTGTTGAAATGGATCCACCACACTGTCTATCTTTTTAAGATGAGTGAGTGTTGCAATCACCTACAAAGTAAGACCCATTACCCCAGATGGAGAAAGCACACACAACATACATTTACAAGATGCCATGAATACAAAGCAGAATGTTGATGGAACAGATCAAGTTTGAGTGTCATTCAAATATACATGTGTACAGCAAAACGAAGCATAATTTCTCCGAGACAAGGTGCAAAACACAGTGCATACATCCCCAAACAGCACATATAATTACGACAGCACCTACGGTCACAAAATAATATTAGCACAAGTCCCTAAGTAGTGTGGCCTGAAGATTGATGGTGTAAGGGATGTTGGCTTGGGGCCACGTTTCTGCTAGAACAAGCACGCAACAATTCCTTATCTTGCATTGGGTTAGCTGCAGATGACGACAATCCAGCCTATCTTCTAGGGAGCGAACACTGGCAGTGAGTTCAGCACTCACTCCATATCTCTGTTCTCTCCCACACTGCTTCTGGCATCTCCTCTCCTGGGAAGCTGTGTCAGGCAGCATGAGGTCCTGGTCTGCAAAACAACCCAAGGCCACACAGCTACCCCACCGTCAGTCTCACCAATGAACCAGCTTGCAGTATTTTGTATTATCAATGCCCAACAGGGTCTTGTGATCACAAAAAAAGCACTTTCATCATTTGTTGGAACCAGAGATACCCTGCGACCAAATGTGCCTCCTCCTTACCAGAAGCATGAGGTAAATTATGAATAGGATGCGTATCTGAAATCATAGAACCATACAGCACAGAAACAGGCCTTTTGGCCCTGTTTGGCTGTGCCAAAACATTTTTCTGCCTAGGCCCACTGGCCTGCACCTGGACCATATCCCTCCATACACCTCTCATCCATGTACCTGTCCAAGTTTTTCTTAAATGTTAAAAGTGAGCCTGCATTTACCACTTCACCTGGCAGCTCATTCCACACTCCCACCACTCTCTGTGTGAAGAAACCACCCTAATATTCCCTTTAAACTTTGCCCCCTTCACCCATGTCCTCTTTTTTTTTTCTCCCCTAGCCTCAGTGGAAAAAGCCTACTTGCTTTCACTCTATCTATACCCATCATAATTTTATATACCTCTATCAAGTCTCCCCACATTCTTCTATGCTCCAGGGAATAAAGTCCTAACCTATTCAACCTTTCTCGGTAACTCAATTTCTCAAGTCCCGGCAACATCCTTGTAAACCTTCTCTGCACTCTTTCAACATTTTTAATATTCTTCCTGTAATTCGGTGACTAAAGTTGCAAAGAATACTCCAAATCTGGCCTCACCAATGCCTTATACAACCTCACCATAACATTCCAACTCTTATAATCAATACTTTGATTTATAAAGGTCAATGTGCCAAAAGCTCTCTTTACTACCCTATCCACCTGTGACGCCACTTTTAGGGAATTTTGCATCTGTGTTCCTAGATCCCTGTTCTACTGCACTCCTCAGTGCCCTACCGTTTACCTTGTACATCCTACCTTGGTTTTTCCAAAGTGCAATACCTCACACTTGTCCGCATTAAACTCCATCTTCCATTTGTCAGCCCATTTTTCCAGCTGGTCCAAATCCCTCTGCAAGCTTTGAAAGCCTTCCTCACTGTCCACTACACCTCCAATCTTTGTATCATCAGCAAATTTGCTGATTCAATTTACCACATTATCATCCAGATCATTGATATAGATGACAAATAACAATGGACCCAGCACTGATCCCTGTGGCACACCACTAGTCACAGGCCTCCACTCAGAGAAGCAATCCTTCACTACCAATCTCTGGCTTCTTCCACTGAGCCAATGTCTAATCTAATTTACTACCTCACCATGTATACCTAGCAACTAAATCTTCCTAACTAACCTCCCATAAAGGACCTTGTCAAAGGCCTTACTGAAGTCCATGTAGACAACATCCACTTTCCTTGTAACCTCCTCAAAAAACTCTAATAGATTTGTCAAACATGAGCCGTGTTGACTCTCCCTAATAAGTCCCTGTCTATCTAAATACTTGTAGATCCCATCTCTTAGTACTCCTTCCAATAATTTACCTCTACCAACGTCAAACTTACCGGCCTGTAATTTCCCAGATTAATTTTAGAATCTGTTTTAAACAATGGAACAACATGAGCTATCCCTGCAGTCCTCTGGCACCTCACCCGTATATACCATCATTTTAAATATATCTGCCAGAGCCCCTGCAATTTCAACACTAGTCTTCTTCAAGGTTCGAGGGAATACCCCGTCAGGTCCTTGGGATTTATCTACTCTGATTTGCCTCAAGATAGCAAGCACCTCCTCCTCTTCATCTGTATAGATTCCATGACCTCACTACTTGTTCACCTTATTTCCATTGACTCCGTGCCAGTTTTCTTAGTAAATCCTGGAACAACATTTCAATGATGTGAAGATAAGCAATTCTAGGCAAATATGCAAGAATGATCTGGTCGAGATGGATAGATGAAGTTGGGTTGGTAATACAGGTTATGTGTGTGAATCTGCACTTGTGTGTTAAGGGACTGTGGTTTTTGTAGGGTCAATAAGCAGTTCCAGGTTTAGTCTGAAAAACACTAGCTTTACCCAGACAGCTCACTGACCAGATGGACAAGATACATCACAAAGTCTTTAGTTAGTAGACATTGCTATATGAGGGTTACTGTAACTTGAAGGAGATAGTTATAAAAGACAGTTGTTCAGTGGCTATGATGGAACTGTTTAAGATCCATGCCCATATGAGAGTGTAGTAAAGATAGGCTGCTGTCTGCAATTCATCACCACCTTTGATACAGCCCACAACAGTGGTGCCATTAGTAAACTTGTATATGGTTTTGGAGCTGTGCTTAGCCACACAGTCATGGGTGTAAAGTGAGTAGAGCAGGGGCTAAGCACACAGCCCTGTGGTGCACCGATGTTGCTGGGGATTGGGGAGGAGATGTTTTTGCCAATTCAAAATGGCTGGGGTCTACAATACTATTTATTATGAATGACTACAAATTGCATATTGCACATTTAGACAGAGACATAACGTAAACAGTTTTACTCCTCATATATATGAATTCAATTCAATTCAAATCCAAAATCCAATTGCATAAAGCTGTATTAAGGCCCAGGTTTTGGAGTTTACTGATTAGTTTTGAGGGGACGATGGTATTAAATGCCGACCTTTAATCAATAAAGGGCATCCTGCTGTATGCATCTTTGCTGTCCAGATGTTCCAGGGTTGTGTGAAGAGCCAACGAGATAGTATCTGCTGTAGAACAGTTGTTTCGGTAGGGGAATTGGAGTGGATCCAAGTTGCCATTCAGACAGGAACTGATATGCTTCAACACCAACCTCTAAAAACACTTCATCACTATGGATGTAAGTGCCACTGGGCAATAGTCATTTGGACAGGTTACCATGCTCTTCTTGGTCATCAGTACAGTTGAAGCCTGCTTGAAGCAGGTGGGTACCACACCGTCGGGGTGAGAGGCTGAAGATATCCATGAATACACCAGCCAGTTGGTCAGCACAGGTCTTCAGTACTCAGCCAGATAGTCCACCTGGATCAGATGCTTTCCTTGGATTCACTCCCCTGAAGGCAGCCTGCACCATCATCTTCAGACACTGAGACCAAAGTATCATCCGGAGACATTGGGTAGGGGGTGCAGTGGTTCCTTCCTGTTCTAGGTGGTCAAAGCAAACACAGAAGGCATTGAGGTCATCTGAAACCAAAGCTCTGCAACCCCCTATTATGTCCCCCTATTTTGTGGGAGGATATGGCCTTCAAACCCTGCTACAGCTCTTGAGTACTCCTAGTTGATTCCAGTCTAGTTCAGAATCTCCACCGCCCAAGAGATGGCTCTCCAGAAATCACACCTGCACCTTGTAGCATGCTTGATCTCTAGACTTGAACGCCTCTGATCTGTTACCAATAATAAACATGATTCTGATTCTAATGTCAGCATAGACAGGCTGTGATGGCGGAACTGAAAGCACTGAAGACGATCCAGGAAGGGAACTTCAAAGTTGACACCAAAAACTAGAAAAGGTTCCCTATAATGGTAAATGGCATTTCAGTAGAACTGGAAGTAGATGAAGAGCCATCTTGTTGATCTGAAAGAATAGGAGAGCAGGGAAACAAGTAAAATGAACATTCAGAAACTGCTAGCACCTGTAAGTTAAAAACTAAAATAGATCATGGAGACATTCAATGATAAACACTAATAAACAGTGGGTGAAAAGAACTCCAAATGTGTTACCTTGCTGAATACAATATCATACTTGAGTTCTGCCTTAAAAGCAATGATGGGGACTTTGAAGGAGAGTGATGAGGAAAAGCTTGGTGCAAGGAGAACTAGCCTGAGCATTTTTGGGTCATGACTAGAGAACATCTGTGTTGGATATGAGGTGGTTGTTTTGTAGGAGATTACCAGTTTTATATTGGAAAAGGCATCCATCCTCTCTGGTGTGCAAAGGCTGGCTTTTCCTGTCCAGTAACCTGCAGAACTCAGCATCCTGCAGCAATTGATGACTGCTGTATTAGCTTGCATTGTTAGACATGCCAGCTTATGCGCTACCGAACATGGAATCACAAACAAAATACTTCTGTGGAAGTGGAAACTGCAAGTGCGAGTTTGTTGAAAAACAATCTTTCATATCAGTGTATGTACCAGTTACACAGAACTCTGTCCTGTAAACCAGTCGGCTGACTGAGCTGACACTAAGATGTAGTGTTGTGGAATCTGGACAGTAGTAATCTACATGCCTTTCTTCAGATGGTTTATTTTTACTATCTTTCTGGTAATGAAACAATGAAAGACCATTTCTAGGCAGAGAGCTTGCGATGTCTCTTTGCTCTGCCCATAATTTGTGCACTCATCTCTTCGCTTAGTTTTTGTGCCCTTTCCAACAAGCTCATTCAGCTCCGCTGTCACAAGGATCATTACAGAACATCTTTCCTACCAAGTGCAATAACTACATTCAACAGTTCATCTCTGTGCAACAAGAGACCACACATCATAGTGTGTTACAGCTATATAGGACCCTGGTCAGACCCCACTTGGAGTACTGTGCTCAGTTCCAGTAACCTCATTACCAGAAGGATTGGGAAACTATAGAAAGGCTGCAGAGGAGATTTAAAAGGATGTTGACTGGATTGGGGAGCATTTCTTATGAGAGTGTGTTGAGTGAACTCAGCTTTTTCTCCTTGGAGTGACAAAGGCTGAGAGGTGATCTGATAGAGATATACAAGATGATGAGAGGCATTGATTGTGTGGATAGTCAGAGGTTTTTTCCCCAGGGCTGAAATGGCTAACACGAGAGGGCACAGTTTTAAGGTGCTTGCAAGTCGGTACAGAGACGTCAGGGGTAAGTTTTTTTTATATATACACGTAGAGAGTGGTGAGTGCGTGGAATGGGCTGCCGGTGACAGGGGTGGAGGTGGATACAATGGGGTCTTTTAAGAGACTCTTGGATAGGTACATGGAGCTTAGAAAAATAGAAGGCTATGGGTAACCCTAGAATTACATTTTTGGCACAGCTTTGTGGGCCAAAGGGCCTGTATTGTGCTGTAGGTTTTTCATGGTTCTATAGTACAATTGTCTCTGCTTTGTTATTTTGTACATTATTGCATATTATTGCAGTGGTAAATTATTTGTGTGATTATTATGTAATTTATTATTAGTTAATATTATTATTGTTATTAGTTTGGCATTCCTTTTATTTGTTCACAGTATGTTTGTGGTCAGCAACTTTAAAAAATAACTATATTGGCTGTTTTTGAATATACAACATATTTTAAGCCATTGTTAATTTGGATAATAACAAGTATAATAATGAGGATAATAACACAGTACTCCAGCCTTGGACAGACATCTGTTGTAGTACTGTGTGAAGTTCTCCTCACCATGATTTGGAAGAGAATACAGAGGAGACTCACCATGATTTGCCTAGGATGGAGCAATTTGGTTGTGAGGAGAAATGGAGAAGCTAGTTGCTTTTTTGCCTGGAGCAAAAGAGGTTATGAGAGGACACATTTCAGGTATATATTATTGAGGAGACTGCAGGAAAATTTACCCTCTGCCAAAGGTAGGTAAATTGAAGGACATAGGTTTAGAATAAGAGAGAAGAGATTTGGTGGGGGGGGGGGGATGTTAGGGGCCTTTTCCACTTAGACAGAGTTAAATACACAGAATAGACTACCTGGGAGAACGGTTGAAGCTGTGTTGCTGACAACATTTAAGAAATGCCAAAAATGAGCACTTGAATTGCTGAGGAATAGAGGGATATTGAGCAGGTACTAGACAATGGGAATAATAGAGTACCTGCCTACTGTTTTATGTGTGTGAATGAGTTGGGATGAATGACCTGTTTACTCATTGTATGATTCTATAATTCTATGAACTTGATTTACTAGATAATCCCTTAAAATATATTTCCTCTGAAACAAAATCTTTACCTGGTAATTCAGTAACATTCATTGTAAGCCACATATTGTGTAAACTTTGTGCATGATATGTGGAACCGCTCAAATTATTTGCTCTCAGGGTGGGAAAAAAATGCCCTTGCTTATCAAAAATTTTGCAATGTTTATATCTACTACACAAGCAATAACTTAGTAATTTTCAAACAGTTGCTTAGATCTGACTTATTAAAATTACATTGTTTTGTTGTGGAACGATCCAAGCCATGGATGGTATTCGATCCAATGTATTTTGTTCAAGTAAATTACTTTCTCGGGAAAAAGCAGTATCATTTAGAAAATATTGGTTGTCATGGCCGAAATGATGCTTAGTATAGAGTTATTGCACATAAAGCAGAGTTGCATATCCCTAATATCAATTCTTAAACTAGTTTGAAATATTCTCTAACATTCTAAGATGCATTAAATATAATTCACCACACTAGGTTTATTGGATTCAACAATATAACAAGTATCAATCATTGCTTTATATTTCTAATTTTCTCTTGCACCCTATTAGAAGAAGAAAGCTATCCAGTTAAGTAAGATCATATTCCAAGGGCTGTGTGTTATATGTACGAGCAAGATATTCAAATCACTGCCTCAGATGAAGTCTGATTCAATTGAAAGAGATTGGTATCAACCCTTTTAATAATTGTGGTTGAAAAACAACATATTTACTGTATATAGTATTTACAACAGTTGAGCATTCCAAATTATTTCTTACCATGTATCCACCCAGCAAGAGGCTGAAAATCCAACTCAACAGTGGTTTAGTAGTGTAAGATAGAGTAATATATTTTTTAAAACTCTCCATACGTTCACCTGATGGTAACATAGTAGTCTTAGCATTCTTACTATTGAGTAGATGTCAGGAGTATAATGAATCAGAAAATACATTGAGAGCTGCTAAAACGTCTTGAAAGTTTCACTCTTTCTTCACAATTATATTGTGCATGTATGCAAATGTCATGCAAATATGTCAGATGTTCACACACAAAGTATCCATGAGTATCGAAACTATTGGACTGACAGCTGAAAGGTTTCTCAGTTACTACCCAATTGTTTTTAAAATGTCTCCCAATTGTTCAAAAAAAGTTATTGAAACAGATACTTGTTTTTGTACAAAAGCAATTATTTCAGGTTTAAGATATTGTCTTAAAGTCACAAACAACAAAAAGAAATGATTAAAACATCAGCTGAATTTATATCTCTCCGACAGCCAAATGCAACAATTAATATTCAATCTGAATCCTTCCATCAATATTACCATCTTCAATTTCAAAGCATCTGTTGTTTGATAAAAGCCAACACTTCTAAAATTGTCCATTTATAGTTTTCTCAACATGACTTTGAGCTGACACAACTCCTGAACATAGAAGGATTATAGATTTATAAATAGCAGGAAAGGATTGCGTCAGCATGCTCTCTTAATCTGTCTCATTCACTGCTTGTAAATTCAGCTTCTCTGTGATTTATCTCAATCATTTGCTTGGGTTTGGCTTTATCAAAACATTTTCTTCCTCATCTGATTATGCAATTCTCTGTAGATCATTTAACATCATCATTAGAACTTGACTCTCTTTCATTCTGACATGTTAGCAAATAAATGTTCTTCCCCAAATATGTTGTTCTTTTCTTCATTTTACATTATAGAAAGTACAAATTCACGGTTTATAATGCTAATTGCTACCATCCTAATAGCTTCACATGTTCGTATTGATTAAATGGAATCTCTGAAAGCTCTTCTTTCCTCTTGAATTAATTAGCTCGTTGAACACGTCAGTCAACGATGGTTGCACTCACAAGATGGACTCAATATAATAAATTTAATGAAACCACTTTCAGATAAATGAATTCCAGTAGCACAAATCCCTGGTACATTGTTTAGTTTTCATCAGTCAGTTTATTGAACATTGTAGTTTATTACTGCCTTCCCTTTGTGTATGCATTTTTAGCCTCCACATTTTTCCCTTGAATTATAATATGATTTTCATTGAATCAATACAGTCATTTTGAGTAATGAATGCCTTATTCCAGCTATTTATATTGGAGTCTGTTTGCTATTATTTCAAAAGACTATAATGAAAACCATATAGAATGTCATACCTCAGTTCATATGATTACTTCAGTCAAGGTCAACTTTCTTAAGCACGATGGTCTAGAAATTCAAGAATGTGATGTTTGTCAGAGTGCTAATTGGCATTCTAAGACTTGTATATTTCAAGGAATAATTATATTCTTAAAACAGTGACTGCAACACTTGTCATATTTTCAACATTGAGTAGATTGTGCAAGAAGCAATGTAAATGGAATTTACATGATACCATTGTAGGTCTGCATGAGACAGGAAAAGGAGCAATGGAAGAAAGAATAAAGAGAGATCAATTTGACTGTAAAGAGGTGAGAGAAAGAAACAGCTGTATAAGACAAAAAGGATGGAAATAAGGTAGATTAAAATAGATTTGTCTGTATGGACTGTAAATGGTAACTGCTTAAATAGAAATCTAGGATCATATTATGAAGTCATAGACTTATAGATTATATATTGAAGGAGACCAATTGATCTACTGTATGCTAGCTCTGCAGTTCTACTGAGGTTGTATCTATTCTATAGGGAAGAGTAGAAATCAAAAGCCAACTTGATGAAATATTGCAATCCAGGGAGAATAAAGCACCTGACTAAAAGGTAGTCTACTTACTGTAAACAGAGAATTACTTCCTATCATATCTAGAGTGACCAAAGAAATTATAGTTCCTGAAGTTATAAGAAAGAGGGATGGTTTTATTAGAACATACTTAGAGGGCATGGCAGAGTAGATATTGAGATATTTCCAGCAGCACCAAAATCTCAAACAAGATGTCATAGCTGTAAGAATAAAGCTTAAGTCATTTAAGACTAAGGTGCACAGAAACCTTCTTCCAGAGGATGATGAATCACTGGAGTTCGATGCAGGAAGCTTGTGGAGGCAAGATCATTGTGAGTACTTAAGGAGAAGCTTTAGAAGTTTTTAAAAGCTCAGTGAATGCAAGGTAATGGGAAACCAAACAGAAGGTGAGTGGAGACACAAGAGC
Source organism: Hemitrygon akajei (assembly GCF_048418815.1). NCBI lineage: Eukaryota > Metazoa > Chordata > Chondrichthyes > Myliobatiformes > Dasyatidae > Hemitrygon > Hemitrygon akajei. Next base: position 149,150,399 of record NC_133126.1, on the reverse strand, counting down.
GACTGCAAATGCTGGAAACCTGGAGCCACACCCAATATGTGCTGGAGGAACTTAGCAAGTCAGGCAGCATCTATGAAGGGAAATGCACAGTTAATGTTTCAAACTTAGAGCCTTCATCAGCACTTCAAAAGTATTTAAGATCTGGGGCAGATCCTCCATGATCAGTTTGAATCATGAGGCAGGATTTAGGAGCTAAGTGGGTCAAAGTCAGAGAGTTATAAAGCGCTACAGCATAAAAATAAGTCCTTTGGCCCATCTAGTCTATAATGAACTGTTATTTGGCCTTGTCCCATTAACCTGCACCTGGACCATAGTCATCCATTCGGTACCTCACCCATTCACATTCTTCTTCAAACTTTTCTTAGGTTCTTATGAGATAAGAAGCTGTCTCCGGTAAGACTTGCGGTGGCAGTGTCTGGGTTTACATCAACATCGACACAGAATGGAGTAAGAACTCTGTGCTGGTTTCTAGACACTGCTCATTGTTAGTGGAGTTTGTGGCAGTTCGATGCAGACCATTTTATTTGCCACGGGAATTCAACTCTGTCCTTGTATTCGGTGTCTACATTCCCCCCAGCGCTAATGCTAAGGAGGCGCTTTGTGAACTGTACGGGGCTATTAGCGAACTGCAGAACACACACCCTGATGGTCTGTTTATTGTCGCCGGTGATTTTAACCACGCAAACCTTAAGTCAGTGCTCCCCAAATTCCATCAGTATGTGGACTTTGCAACGAGGGGGGAGAACGCGTTGGACCTGGTTTACACAAACATCCCCGACGCATACCGGGCAGAGCCCCGCTCCCACCTCGGTTACTCAGACCACATCTCTGTTATGCTAATCCCAGCATACAGACCACTCGTCAGGAGCTCCAGACCAGTTCAGAAGCAGGTGAAAACCTGGCCAGCAGGAGCAATCTCTGCTCTTCAAGACTGCTTTGAGAACACTGACTGGCACATGTTCAGGGAGGCTGCAACCGATGGCGACTCTACCAACTTAGAGGAGTACACAGCATCAGTGTCCAGCTACATCAGCAAGTGCATTGATGATGTCACTCTGTCCAAGACCATCACTATTCGTGCCAACCAGAAGCCATGGATGACCGCAGAGGTGCATGTGCTGCTGAGGTCCCGCCACTCCACCTTCAGAGCAGGCGACAAGGCAGCTTTAACAACAGCCAGGGCCAAACTGTCCCGAGCCATCAGAGGGGCAAAGCGTGCATACGCCTAGCGAATCCACAGCCACTTCCAGGACAGCGGCGACACACGGTGCATGTGGAAGGGAATCCAGGACATCACCAATTACAGGACAACATCACCTGACTGTGCAGGTGATGCCTCCCTCCCAGATGCGCTGAATAACTTCTATGCCCGGTTTGAGGCAGAAAATAAAGTGGCGGCGAGGAAGTCCACCCCTTCTATGAATGACCAAGTGCTGTGTTTCACCATGGCCGATGTGAGAAGAACCCTGTGCAGGGTCAACCCACGGAAGGCTGCTGGAACAGACAACATTCCTGGTAGAGTGCACAGAGGATGTGCAGACCAGCTAGCAGATGTTCTCACTGACATCTTCAACATCTCCCTGAGCAGCGCCACCATTCCAACGTGCTTCAAGGCTGCCACCATCGTCCCTGTGCCAAAGAAGTCTTCAGTGTCCGGCCTAAATGACTACCGTCCCGTTGCACTTACATCCATCATCATGAAGTGTTTTGAGAGGCTCATCATGAGGCATGTCAAGACCCTGCTGCCCCCCTCACTGGACCCCCTGCAGTTCACGTACCGTCCCAACCACTCAACAGATGATGCCATTGCCACCACCCTCCACCTGGCCCTAACCCACCTGGACAAAAAAAAAGACACATACGTTCAGATGCTGTTCATAGACTTTATTTCAGCATTCAACACAATCATCCCTCAGAAATTGATTGGAAAGCTGAGCCTATTGGGCCTGAACACCTCCCTCTGCAACTGGATCCTAGACTTCCTGACTGGGAGACCTCAGTCAGTCCGGATCGGGAGCAGCATCTCCAACACCATCACACTGAGCACGGGGGCCCCCCAGGGTTGCGTGCTCAGTCCACTGGTGTTCACTCTGCTGACCCACGACTGTGCTGCAACACACAGCTCGAACCACATCATCAAGTTCACCGATGACACAACCGTGGTAGGTCTCATCAGCAAGAACGACAAGTCAGCTTTCAGAGTGGAGGTGCAGCAGCTAACAGACTGGTGCAGAGCCAAAAACCTGTCTCTGAATGTGAACAAAACAAAAGAGATGGTTGTTGACTTCAGGAGGGCACGGAACGACCACTTTCCGTTGAACATCGACGGCTCCTCGGTAGAGATCGTTACGAGCACCAAATTTCTTGGTGTTCACCTGGCAGAGAATCTCACCTGGTCCCTCAACACCAGCTCCATAGCAAAGAAAGCCCAACAGCGTCTCTACTTTTTGCGAAGGCTAAGGAAAGTCCATCTCCCACCCCACATCCTCATCACATTCTACAAGGGTTGCATTGAGAGCATCCTGAGCAACTGCATCACTGCCTGGTTCAGAAATTGTACCATCTCGGATCGCAAGACCCTGCAGAGGATAGTGAGGTCAGCTGAGAAGATCATCGGGGTTTCTCTTCCCGCCATCACGGATATTTACACTACACGCTGCATCCGCAAAGGAAACAGCATTATGAAGGACCCCATGCACCCGTCATACAATCTCTTCTCCCTCCTGCCGTCTGGGAAAAGGCTCCGAAGCATTCGGGCTCTTACGACCAGACTATATAACAGCTTTTTCCCCCAAGCTATCAGACTCCGCAATACCCGAAGCCTGGACTGACACCTTGCCCTACTGTCCTGTTTATTATTTATTGTAATGCCTGCACTGTTTTTGTGCACTTTATGCAGTAGGTCTGTAGTCCAGTATAGCTTTCTGTGTTTTTTTTTAATTACGTAGTTCAATCTAGTTTTTTGTACTGTGTCATGTAAACTATGGTCCTGAAAAACATTGATCTCATTTTTACTGTGCACTGTACCAGCAGTTATGGTCAAAATGACAATAAATTCGACTTGACTTGATAGGGGATTGAGTAAGATTTGAATAACATTGCTGATTTTGTGCATTTGTACTGATCATATTGACTACTCTTACCAATACACCATACTGGGACACACTGCATGATTTCACTGTCAGATTGATGTGGCTTATAATCTGTATACCGTTGTCTGCATGTGCAACTTATAAAAAAATAACTGAATAAAAATTGTGCACACCTTAGTTTGAGCTTCTCATGCCAAACATAGTGGCGAGCATTCAGTCCAAGATGACAGATGAGAAGCTCGTTTAGCTCAGCTGCAGGTTTTATTGTGATCAGCACAAAAACAGACCGGGCACTATGATCCAGAGAGAGAACCCATTCAGTCACATAATCGATGGGGGAGGCGAGGATCACACTTACCCCATCCCACCATAATCCCACAAAAGCTTTTAAAAATAACAATAAACAGTGCTGGCCACTGGGAAAGCTGGGGTGGGTGGTTGACCACCCTCCTCCACCTCCAGGAGCACTCTGCTGCCTCCACCTGAGGGGTCAGCTATCCCCAGAAATCCTGGAGTACACTAGAAAGTCCAAAATTCCCCTCGGTGGTCAACAGTGCTTGAGGCACTGTGGGATGTCTGTAACTCCCTCATGGGAAGCACTGCTTGGTGAGGCAAGAGACAGGGCACCCGAAGTGTCACTTCCTTCTTTCAGCCTTGCTGGGTCAGTGGTGGCAGAAAGCTGATATGGTGCCAGCCAGTCCCAATGCTGTCTTCTACTGCTCAGGCAACCACACCCAGTATACCACATTGGAGATGTGGCTGAGCGCCTTTCCCGGCCCCTTCTAGCAGATTCCAAGTTTTAGGAATAATCCCTTCTTCATACTGGGGCGCCCACCATGTACTGCTGCACTGGCACCCTACACTGGCAGCTTGGCCCCTTCTGGGAGGTACAAGAGTAGCAGCAGTGCATGAACAGCTCCATGTCCTTCCTGTACCAGGCCAATAGAAGTGTTCTCACAACTTCCCAATACCTTTGCGACCCTGAAATGGCTGGCCTTCGCCGGACCACGATCGAAGCACTGTGATGTGAAGCCTGTGGGATCACCAGCTGCAGGAGATGTCTGTTGTTGCTGGAAAACGGCTGGTGCCAGACCAGGAACACATCGCACTTCTCCAGTGTGCCTCACGGACAACATAGGGCTTGGGTCTCTGGATTCAGAGCGAAGAATACTGCCCACCCTGGCCACCCTCCCATGTTCAGCCATCCCCTCACACTGGCCAGGACGGGATCGCCCACCCGCTGGTCAGTGGAAGGGAGGCCACTGAAGCGCTACCACCACTGCATGCCCTGGCCTCGCTGTGCTGTGTTGAGCCGCTGCAGGGTGTGCTGTACTGCGGCCAGCCACTGTCAGACCAACAGTGGTTATTGCTGCCCTCCTGGCTCCGCTCTCTGGAGCTGCCCCGCTGGAGACCACAGCTTCAGTGCCAAGATAGAGTGCTGCCCCCGGCACACCCACAAAGGCCCTTCAGCGAATTTTGAGTAATGACATAAACCTGTTCTGAAAACTGATAATCACAGAAGATTTGAGATTTTAAGAGTGAATAGTACAATTGAAATAATAAATACAGGGTCAAAATGCCCAGATAAGATTGTTGTAGAAATGGATGGATTATTTATAACATTGGCAAACTTTCCATGTTCCATTTAAGGCCACAGGAAAGCTGAGAAACTATTCAAACCTAGTGTCACAGATTGTGTAAAGTTGCAAGTCTGGAACCCATAATCAGACTTTGAGATGATTAGCAATCATATAATCACTCTAAATGTAAAGTATCTGTCACATGAGAGCAACTTCGATGCATTGTGTCTTTAGCTTTTTCATCCCGATTCTAACATTAGAATGCACGGAGATGCTGAGTGATCTGGGTGTGGCAGTGCTGGATTTGCAGACAGCTGGGATGTAGGTGCAACAAGGCAACTCACAGTTTTCATTCAATTAAATATAGAATTATGAAGGTTATTCCTCAATAATACAGGACATTGGTGAAACTACGTTTGGAGTACTGAATGCCCTATTGGTTATAAAGTGTTGGAGTCACACAGGGCAGGTGTTTCAGTTCCCTGAGTCTACAACGATCAATAAGCACACATTTGCACTATTATCTAATCTAGTTTTATTCTTCCTATATTTCCACCAGCTCCTATCACTCACATAAGCATTAGAAATAATTTACCATGGCCAACTAATTTACCACTTTGCATAAGATTGGGATGTGGGAGGAAAGAGGAACATCTGGACGAAACATACATGGTCACCAGGATAATGTGCAGAGAACTTGACAGAGAGTGGATGTGAAGAGTATATTTCCTCATGTGTGAGGAATAAGACATGCCTGTTTAAGACAGCCATGAGGTGGCATCTGTTGATTCCAATATTGTCATATATTGATATATCCGTGGACAAAGAAACAGATAATATTTGAAACAAAGGACTATTTTTTCCCCCGAGTTGAGAAATGTTAAGGGTAAACAATTTCCCCCAGATTCGATCACGTGTCTTCACACTCCATGCAATTTGCAGTAGTCAATTAGCATACCAAATGACACATCTTTGCGAATCTGGAGCAAACTGGAGCACCTCAATGAAATCTGCGTGATCAGAGTAAGAACACTTACTTGGCAGTATTTAAGTAAACTACTTAAGAACTTTTTAAAAGCTATTATTAATGCTTTTTGAGAGAGTGATTTAGAGGCATATCATATTTTTACTGAGTTAAGTATTGTATGTAATTAGTTTTGCTACAACAAGTGTATGGAACATTGGAAAAAATGTTGAATTTCCCCATGGGGATGAATAAAGTATCTATCTATCTATCTATGCCAATCCCATGTAGAAAGCACAGGAGGTCAGGAATGAACCCAATTTGTCGAAGCTGTGAGGCAACAGCTCTCTTAGTAGCATCACTACACCTCCCTGAATAAAGAGATGAATGAAATGTTGAATACCACAACAGGAGAGAAAAACAAAATGAGTGAAATAACTGATAAAACTGAAACTGTTAAATATGATATTGAATCTAAATGGTTGTAACTTGTCAAGTAGAGTAATGAAATCCTATTCTTTGTGTTATGTTAAGCTTTGTTTGAACATATAGATGACTGAGTTCAGAGGGACCAGAATGAAAATTAGAGATGGATAAAGAATTAAAGTGGCAGGTAAGTAAAAAAGGGATCAGAATGAGAGTCAGTCTTTTAGACTGAATGATTGCTTATGCAAAGTCACCTACTCTTCATTAAATTTCCTAAACATACAGGAGGTCGCATTGGGAGCACCAAATCCAATCTGGTAAATTGGAAGCATAAAGTAAGTACAGTATGCTTAACTCAGTCTTCTCTGCAATTTTAAACTTGTTTCATTACTAACTTCTTTCTGTTCTATTAAGAAGTTGTTGATCTGAAATGTTAATTCTATTTTGGTCCATGTCCAATAGGAAGCAAAGAGGTAAAACATTAGATTTTGCATCACAAGATGGAGCTATTGGTAGGAATGATAGAATCGTTCAGATCACTATGGGGGTGCTCTCCAATCTTAATTGAATGCTAAAATGGGAATGGGTGTAGGAATAAGTTAGAATGGAACATTACATTTGAGGTGACAGAAATTCTGCAGGATGATATGTTGAATGTGAAATATATACACTAGTGGATGAGAGGTGGAAGTTAGAGAAAACAAGTATGGGAAATGTAATGGGCGCAGTTAGGAGCTCTGACAGGTGAAGTGGAAAGGAAGTCATGGGTGAAATGATGGTTTTTTGGAAGTCATATCAGATAATGATTAGTAGTTTAGGTTTTTTCAGCTTGAATGACTTAAGGCAATGGAATAAAGGAATGCTTCACTTCTTACCAACCAGCTTCAAACAATAAAGCAGAAATGCATGGTAAAGGAGGTATTGAAGAAAATATGGAAGGTCAATCAAACATTATTTGCAGAATGTCTTCTGTAGTACTATGCATCAATGGGAGCACAACAAAGGCGGTGTTGGGATTAAAGTTGTCTCTGAAGCAAATCCTACTGTTCTTTTCAAGAAGCAGCATGCAGTATTTCAATATCACCGAGTCTAAAGGTAGATGAGATGAAATTCCAACAACATTCAGTTTAATACAAGTCACATCTCTATAGTGCTGTTAATAACATTAAATATATATCTTTTCAATATATTAAAATCATTTTAAAGTGGGAAACAGTGAATACAAAATGTCGGCTTACTTTAGACATATTAAGTCACATGCATGTTCTTACGCACAGAAGCAGTCTGTGAAGAACCCTTCAATAAACTATACACTTCTTGTTCGAGTTGCAGTCTCACATGCTTGTGTCCTTTGCAATCGATTTTGTAGGAAGTTAATTTAAAGAATATCCATACATTGCAAGGCTCCACAACTCTTAAAAATAGTAGCTCAGTCAGGCAGAGGTTTGAGACTTGCAGGCTGCTTTTCAAGAAGTGAAGTGCAAAGACAAAAGCAATGGACATCAAGATGAAAAGGCAATAGAGAGGACATGGAAACTGGAAGCTTTAAATTTATTGTAGACATCAGATGAAGGCATCATAAAAAATTGAAACAGATTTGATTAGTATGTGGCAGTGTAGAATATATTGAAGCAATCCAGTAATCCTGCAAACAGCATCTGTTCTGAGAATAAATTAGAAATTAAGGTCTGCGGAGGCCATGACATTTTAAGTCACATGGCAGGATCTCCAAAGAAATGGAGATCAAAGGTCTTGAAAATAATGATTCAGAAATGGCATTCAATATCTACAAAAGACACCCAGACATTACACGGCTGGTAGATTTAATGAACTTGATCTAACCTGGCCTCAAATTACCTCACAATTACGCTTGTAGTCATTGCTCCTAATGCTCTGAAGATATCACTGCTATGCCCATGCCAGAAATTGTCTGGGATCTTTAAAAATTATCTAAATTAATTAAATTGTTCATTAATCAATAGAAATGGATAAAGAAATAAACTACTTAGCTTTACTTACCTTTTCTTTGATGGTCAGTCAAGTATGGCTGGTGTAAATGAAGTAAATCCAGCCCCTTGGCTCAGAAAGATCAGGAAACTCCTAGAGAAGATTCAACGACCCGAATGGACTCATAGAAACTTAGATAACCTACAGCACAATACAGGCTTTTAGGCCCACAAAGCTGTGCAAAACATGTCCTTACCTTAGAATTACCCAGGCTTACCCATAGCCCTCTATTTTTCTAAGTTCCATGTACCTATCCAGGAGTCTCTTTAAAAAACCCTATCGTTTCCACCTCCATCGCCAGCAGCCCATTCCACACTCTCACCACTCTCTGCATAAAAAACTTAGCCCCGACATCCCCTTTGTACCTACTTCCAAGCACCTTAAAACTATGTCCTCTTGTGCTAGCCATTTCAGTCCTGGGAAAAAGCCTCTGGCTATCCACACGATCAATGCCTCTCATCATCTTATACAGCTCTGTCAGGTCACCTCTCATCCTCTGTCACTCCAAGGAGAAAAAGCTGAGTTCACTCAACCTGTTTTCATAAGGCATGCTCCCCAATCCAGGCAGCATCCTTGTAAATCTCCTCTGCACTTTTTCCTGTGGTTTCTACGTCCTTCCTGAGGTGAGGCGACCAGAACTGAGCACAGTACTCCAAGTGGGGGAGTGACTAGGGTCCTATATAGCTGCAACATTACCTCTCGGCTCTTAAACTCAGTCCCACGGTTGATGAAGGCTAATGCACCATATTCCTTCTTAACCACAGAGTTAACCTGTGTTGCAGCATTGAGTGCCCAAGACTCCTATATCTTTGTTATTTTATAATTATATTTTATATTCTGTGACTCAATGATGAGTCCAAGGATCAACAGGGGGCAAGATGCATTGTCACTTTATTCAAAGTAGAATACATGCTCTTTTTAACAAATCATCAGATCTGCTTTGAATATTTAATCACCCTATTAAAAAACAACCACCATTATCAAAATAAAGCAAGGCAGTTTCCAAGGTGGCTCTCTAAGTCCGCTATGGTTCTGTCTAGCTTTAAACCCACTCTCTAATTTACTGAATCAGATGAAAATTGGGAATCAAATCAGAATCAACAAAATGAGCTATACCTTTACACACCTTCTGTACATGGATGATTTGAAATGATATGCTCCTCCTTCTAAAGTAATTACCGTAGATTCCGGACTACAGAGCGCACCTGATTTTAAGCCGCTGGCTCTAATTTTAGAAATAAAATCATTTTTTTAATTGTAAAGGCCGCACCGGATTTTAGGCCGCACCGGATTTTCGGCCGCAGGTGTCCCACGTTGTAATATGAGATATTTACACAGAAAGATATTACACGTGAGGATTTTTTTAACTTTTAATTAAATCCATATGGTAACAAAAACAAATACATATTGCAAATGCTTTTTTTCGAACCGTGCCTGTACGCGGCTACTTTTAAATATACGTTGCGTATACTTCTTTACTGAACAACATTCCAATATCTCCTAACGACTGGTAAAAAATATATATATATTGCAGCCTACCAGGAAAAGTTATTGATTGCCTTTAACTTAAAAGCAGAGTTCGCTCAGATCCAAAGCCGCTCGCGTAATGCGCTCCCCCCCTCCGTCCCGTTTCATCGCAAACGGCATTTTCCCACAAGACACCGCGAAACCGGGTGTGACGTCATAGCATCCCGCGATGTAGTACAGAAAACAAATATAGTTTAAACTAACTAGGCAGCACAATGCTTCGAGTGTTTTCCATGTTGATGAGGGTGAGTACAAATGACTGATTTACAATAATTTAATTGTGAAAGTGCGCTTGATTTATTGTACAATTTCATTGGACCTCTGTGAACTACTCATCAATTTTATTGGTCTACTGTTACGAGGCAAAATGTTTACGAGGCGGCATGAAAAAAATCATGCATTAGCCGCTTCGGATTATTGGCCGCAAAGTTCAAAGCTGTTCAAAATGTGGGAAAAAAGTAGCGGCTTAAAATCCGGAATCTACGGTAGTTCTACTCTTTGAATTTTCAAAAGATACAAACATGAACTTTGGACCGGATAAATGCAGAACATTAAACAAAGAAAGGTGCAAATTGAACTAATAGAATACAAAACAGATCTTCAGGATACAATATAACTGATGGATGAGTGAAACATACAAGTATCTGGTATACCAACAAGGAAAAAAATAGAAAATAGTGCGATATAGGGAGAACGTTTGACAGAATTTGCCAAACAAATGGTAAAAATGTAACAAAGGTAATAAATATTTTTGCTTTACTTATATTACCATATTCTTTTGGCATAATGTGTTGGTCCAAAACTGATCAGGAAAATTTACAAAGAAAGGCAAGAGCAAATGTTTTTCAGAAAACCTTGTGTACATTTAAATATGTTTAGATTAACACTACCTAGGACAGAAGAGGGAAGAGGAATAAGATACATTAAAAATCTACAGAAAATCCAAGGATATACTTTCATGAATGAAAACAGGAATCAGTGTTCCACATAAACATGCAATTCTCTTCAGTGATATCACGACACTTAAATGACAGCACAACCCAGAAAAATGAAGACATTATCACTGCTGAAGTAAAAGTTAACCATTGGAAGAGTGTGACCTTCCATGGAAGATATTCCCATGATCTGAGCAAACTAGATGTTAACAAGTGTCTAACACCTGGCTCAGAGCTGGAGATCTCTTCCCAGAAACAGAATGGTTCTTCTGGCAATACAGGACCAGGTGGTTAACATAAAAAAAAAATCAAACATACAGAATGAAAGACCAACAAATTCAAGTTGATAAATGTAGAAAATGCTGAGAAAAGCCAGAAACAATCCAACACATTCCAGGATCCTGTAGCAGTTTAACACAACCTAATTACTTACATAGGCACAATCAAGTGGCAAATATCATTCATCAAAATCTTGCTTTAAAATACAAACTCAAAAGGGATCATTACTTAGTATAAATACAAGCCTGATCCAGTTTTAGAGTCAGAATACCACAAATTATATTATGACTGATCAGTTATTACAGATAGGACAATACATAATAACCATCAGGATATAAAAATGCAGGATAAACAAGCACAAATTACTTTATTATATAAAAATAGCCATTCCAAACACATAACATACAAAATAATTGAAAACTTCCAGAAATACGCTGAATTAAAAGAGAAAACTAAAAGACTATGGAATATGAACATAGTATGCTTTGCCCTAAATAGTAATATCTACAACTGTATCATCCCAAAGTCACTAAACCAGAATTTCCCAAACTTTTTTATTCCATGGACCCTTACCATTAAAGCGAGGGGTCTGTGGTCCCCAGGTTGGTTGCCGTGCACTACACAATAGCATTAAACAAGGAGGCCTACACAGTAATATTTATCTAAATCTCCAGAAAGTCATAGTACTAACCACCATCAGAATAGTCTGAAATTTCCTAGAAATTGAGAAGTGAATGTGCTTGGCTATGCCTATACCTCAGATTTTACCAGCTTGAACTGAGAAAAAAAAATTAGCAATGCAGAAAGAATTGCTGCTAATACTGTAAGTTATCTTATCTGCAGAAGTCTAATCTACAGAAAGATCAGAGATGAATGCTGGCCTGTTTAGGGGCCTTCAGCATCTGTATCACTGAGCCAATAGGGAGGGGAAGGTGGCTGATGGCTAGTTGCACCAGTATATTTTTTGCAAGAATTTTCCATAATTAGCTCTCATTTAAGATACTCAATCTCCTGTGTCTTTACTCTTCCAGGCAACTCTGAAGCCCATGTAAGCAAAATAGATTAAATTTTGTGATGACAATAGTTAAATATAACACAAGCAAAATTATTGCACTTGCCAAAGCAAAAGGTAATCTGCCTTTTAACAAATGAGTCATGTAATCTTCATCCAGATAATTACAACACATTATGATTTCAGAAGATATATTGACTGGCAAAGACCAATATAGTTTTATCCAAGCAGTTAATTTCATATTTGTGAAATATTCTTTAATTTATTCATCACCCAATCATTACTTAATAGCAGATTATATTACTTCGAAATAAAATGAAGAACATAATGTGGGCAAAGTATCTGTCAGTCAGGCCCTGAGCAACATTGATTTCTGTTCACTTTGAGTGCGATGTGAGGGTAGCTGCCAATAAAAATGTAGTGGCCTCTATTTTTCAGTGTCATTTACTGATGACCATTAATACAAAAGATTCCTGGTGTTTCCGGTGACGTCATTGTTGAGAACGGCAGCTTAAGTCACAAGCTCCTCCAGAAAAATGTGTATTAATCCCTGTTAACCCATCAAATATAACATTTTTCGAAAAATATTTGAACTGAAAAAAGGGGCAAGAATGGGGAAAAAAAATGGAAATAAAAAAAGCAACACTGCGGAGCCTGCATCCAAGAGGAGTGCAGTGAGCGGCTCTCCAACCCGACCACGTGCTAGCGAGGTGGCTGCTGGGCCTCGCTCAGGCGAAGCGGCGAATATGTTCGAAATCCTGAAAGAGATAAGGGAGCTCCAGAAAGAAATAGAGCCAGCAGCTCCGTGATATTAAGGCAGAGTTTGCCAGCGTTAATCAAATAGTGGTGGCAGAGACTCGAATTGAGAAGGTGGAAGATCACGTTCAAAACGTGGAACGGATACTGAGTAAGATAATAAAAATAATACATCACCAAGAAGGTAAACTGCTTAGATAGATAGATAGATAGATACTTTATTCATCCCCATGGGGAAATTCAACTTTTTTTCCAATGTCCCATACACTTGTTGTAGCAGAACTAATTACATACAATACTTAACTCAGTAAAAAAAAATGATATGCATCTAAATCACCATCTCAAAAAGCATTAATAATAGCTTTTAAAAAGTTCTTAAGTCCTGGCGGTAGAATTGTAAAGCCTAATGGCATTGGAGAGTATTGACCTCTTCATCCTGTCTGAGGAGCATTGCATCGATAGTAACCTGTCGCTGAAACTGCTTCTCTGTCTCTGGATGGTGCTATGTAGAGGATGTTCAGAGTTATCCATAATTGACCGTAGCCTACTCAGCGCCCTTCGCTCAGCTACCGATGTTAAACTCTCCAGTACTTTGCCCACGACAGAGCCCGCCTTCCTTACCAGCTTATTAAGACGTGAGGCGTCCCTCTTCTTAATGCTTCCTCCCCAACACGCCACCACAAAGAAGAGGGCGCTCTCCACAACTGACCTATAGAACATCTTCAGCATCTCACTACAGACATTGAATGACGCCAACCTTCTTAGGAAGTACAGTCGACTCTGTGCCTTCCTGCACAAGGAACCTTGACCTGGAGGGAAGATCATGGCAGAAAAATTTCAGAATCTACAACATTTCCGAAGGAGTGGAGTGCTTGTCTATGATGGAGTTTGTCGGACAGTTACTATGGGACGCGTTGGATCTTCCCCTGGCTATGAAGCTGGAAGTCGAAAGAGCCCACCGCGCGTTAGTCCCAAAACCTACCCAGGATAGAAAGCCATGCTCAATAATAATTGACGCAGTTGTACCAGACAGTGGAAGAGGCGACTACAGACATGAAGGCCAGAGGGTTGTCTGTCAGCATGACCAAAACGAGGGAAAGCCTGACTGAGGAATTATCCCGCTCCGCTTGGGAAATAATGCGAGAATCGAAAAGGCAGGGGACAGGAGGAGGCCAAGAGAAATATCAGGAAGAGACCAGGTGTTTCCCCAAAGACAGTTCTCACCCCCTTCAGAAGAGCCACAAGGTTTGGCTAACTTTAAAAATGTTGAGAAGCTAAACAGAAGCAAAAGTACACGGTGATATACCTATCTCGAGAAATACTTATTATAATGTGGATTTTATATTACTTAGTTTTTATTCTTTATTCGCTCACTTACTCCTTTTTCCCCCCACCAAAATGAGAATAACATGTGTGTGTATATATATAGTACACAGGGAAATCTTTTCTGTGTAATGGATTTGTTCACTGTGTTATGATCCCAGCCCCCTCCTTTGTGAGAATCGCCAGAGCCCTAGTGAAGGGGGGGTCAATGACCCAAGAGAAGAGAGAGATACGTGCGGTGTCCCTCGTTTCACGGTGAGGCAAAGCTGGCGACTGTGGTCATTGTCTCGTGGAGACACCTTTGTTAATTGGGAACTGTACTACGTGTATACCCTCAGGGCAACGTGGGTGGAGAGATGGAGAGAGATTGCATCATCCCAAACTGATTGACATCTGAGACCCCGTGAGTTCAGATAAAAGAGGGGTTGTAAAGACGGCCCCCCGGATGCACCAGAAGACACGCTAGAAATCCTGCGACAGCGTTTAATAGCGACAGCCGGTGGTGGGGTTCGTGTGTGTCTTTTCCTTGCCTGGGATTGGCAACCTCACCACGAAAGAACGGCTTAGCTACAGGGGAGGCCACAAGTGAGCATCCATTCCCCAACGAGACTCCAATGAATCGAACTCCTAAAGGTTGGAAAAATCCGCCGGGTAACTGTTTCATTTAATCTCTCTCTCTCTCTCTCTCTAACAAAGTGCACCAACGCAACACCACAAAAGACGGCAGCTGGTGGAACTGCAGTGACAGCAAGAGACTTTCAGATATACAGCGAACAATATATACATTACCCCTAGACAACGATAGAGTTTATTTCTTATTGATTATTACTATACCTGCGCTTTAGATTGAGTATTGATGACTTATGTTATCTGAATGTTTGTATTAATCTTACTTTTGTGCCCCTTTATAAATAAAAACGTTTGAAAATGATACCATCAGACTTCAGCGGACCTCTCTATCTTTGCTGGTAAGTGATCCAGTTACGGGATACGTAACAACTGACTTTTATGAATACTGCAATAGGGGCCCTCAACTCACAAGTAGGAGGGGTTATCCCCCACAGCTAAACATTTCCTCTAGCTCAACGCAGGGTCATCTACTAAAGACCTCAGCCTTGGAATCACACGTTTGTTGCCATTTTTGTTATTATTTGCATTTCTTGGTTCTTATTTGTTCAGGGCGTAGATCGATTAATTTTTATTCTAATTTCAATGATACATTGACAGATAAATACAAATGGCTAAGGACAAGGTAAAATTCATTTCTTTTAATGTAAATGGGCTATTAAATCCAATCAAACACAAGAAAATTTTATCCAAAATGAAAAAAAACAAGCCCATGTAGTATATTTACAGGAAACTCATTTAGGTGATAATGAGCATAAAAAGCTAAAGAGAATGGGCTTCACTAATCTGCTTTTCTCTTCATATAAATCAGGACATGAGAGGAGTTGCTATTCTTATCTCAAGTAAGCTAAATTTTGAAAAAAGTATTCGAAATGGGAGATAAAGTGGGCAGATATATTCTGGTAAAGGGGTATATAGACGGCAATTCAGTTACTCTATTGAATATATACGCACCCCCGGGAAGTGATATTGGTTTCTTTCAGAAAATTACTGATATTATGGTAATGGAAACAGAAGGTCTCCTGATATGTGGGGGAGACTTAAGTTTACAATTACAACCAAACTTACACTTCCAATAGAAAAACCTAAGAGAGGGTGATTTTAGATGCATATCATATTTTTACTGAGTTAAGTATTGTATGTAATTAGTTTTGCTACAATAAGTGTATGGGACTTTGGAAAAAATGTTGAATTTCCCCATGGGGATGAATAAAGTATCTATCTATCTATCTATCTAACAAAATCTTTACATAAGAAAATTAATACACTTTTTGAGCATGTTGGTTTAATTGACATATGGGGGGACCTTTTCCCTGACAGAAGGGATTACACTCATTATTCTGCTCCACATTCTGTATATACAAGAACAGACTATTTCATAACATTTGGAAAAGACAGACAAACACCTGTGGAATTGGGACAATAGATGGAGGTGACCATGCACCTATATATTTATCTGTTGATTTTGACCTACAACCAAAGAATACTATTTGGAAACCAAATTCAAGTCTATTCAATGATCCATACGTTAAGGAACAAATTAAAAAAGAAATTAGTCTCTACTTAGAATTTAATGATAATGGAGAGGTTTCACCTTCCATTTTATGGGATACTCTGAAAGCTGTCTTAAGAGGGAAAATTATAGCGATATTTTCATATAAAAAAAGGAATAAACCATTAGAGCAATTACAAAATAGGCTGAAGGAACTAGAGAAAAAAAAACAAATTGAATTTGGCATAGGATACATTAGGGGAAATTAAAAGAATTAGGAATGAAATAAACAATTTGGCTATGCAAGAAATCAGGAAAAACTTAATGTTTTTGGAACAGCAACATTATGAAAGTGGATCAAAATCTATGAAAATACTGGCATGGAAACTGAAAAAAAAAGCAGAAAATACAATTCATAGAATTAGGGAACCAAGAACAAAAATGATAAAAAAAATAAGCTAAGTGAAATTCAAGAAGCTTTTGAAGTGCTTTATAAAACTCTACATTCCGAAGTTCCGGGGGAAGCATAACCCAAATTGACACCTTCCTGAATTCTCTAGAGATACCCACTTTAAGCGAAGAACAAAATAGAAGGATGACTACTGACATAACTGAAGTTGAATTAAAAGCTGCAATTAGTAGGCTTAAATTAAGCAAGTCACCAGGATCAGATGGGTATATGGCAGAGTGGTACAAAGAATTTAAAAATGAGTTAATTCCTGTTTTACTCCCCACACTGAACTGGGCTCTAAAAAAGGCACAAATGCCACCCAGTTGGAAGGAAGCGATAATCTCAGCTATACCGAAAGAAAGCAAGGATAAAATGAAATGTGGGTCATTTAGACCAACATCCGTTCTTAAAGTAGATTATAGATTATTTACCTCCATCATAACCAAACAATTAGAGGAGTTTCTACCCATACTGATATGTAACAATCAGAAAGGTTTTATACGATAACGCCAGACACAAGACAATATATAAAGGACACTACACATTATGGATCATATACAAAAAAATAAAATCAAAGCAATAGTGATAAGCGTGGATGCTGAAAAAAAAACATTTGATTCAGTTAACTGGAGTTTTCTTTACAGAGTTTTACATAGATTTGGTTTCCAGGACAATTATTAAAACTATACAGACACTATATGACAATCCTACTGCTAGGATTAAAATCAATGGATATTTATCAAATAGTCTCACCCTAGAAAGGGGCACGAGACAGGGTTGGGCATGGTCACAACTACTCTTCACGTTATATCTGGAACCATTAGCTCAATACATTAGACAAAATGCAGATATCAGGGGAATTACTATTAAAGGGACAGAGCATAAATTGGCTTGTTATGCAGATGACATTTTGATCTATCTAGGGCAAACAACGTACTCTTCAACTAAATCGATGCAATCCTTTGAACAACATGGTCAATTATCAGGATACAAGATCAACATAGATAAAACCCAATTACTTTCATATTACTATAGCCCACCAAGAGAAATTGAAAGTCGATACCCCTGGGCATGGCACACAGAGTCTTTCAAATAGTTGGGCATCATTATGCCAAAAGATTTGGCAAAATTATCAGAATGTAATTATCAGCCTTTATATAAAAAAATTAAGGAAGATGTGGCAAGATGGAACCAGATTCCTTTTTTCAGTCTCAGTTCAAGGATTGAGTCTATTAAAATGAATATACTGCCCAGACTGTTATATCTCTTTCAGACCCTACCAATAGAGATTAATCAAAATCAATTCAATGAATGGAATATGATGCTATCAAGGTATATTTGGCAGGGTAAAAGGCCTAGAGTTCATCTCAAAACTTTGCAGTTAGCAAAAGAAAAGTGGGAATGGGGCCAACCTTCTCTTAGAGATTATTATTTTGCAGCACAGTTGAGAGCTGTGATATGTTGGTGCAACCCAGCATATGACACTCAATGGAAAAAAAAAATTGAGGAGCGGGTACTTCCCATCCACATACAAGCAATTTTGGCTGATAACCTGCAAAGGTACATAAATACTATTGATAACCCCTGGGTGAAATTGACTCTTAAAATATGGAAAACTACTATAAAAGAATATAATCTAGAGGGAGATATTGCAATTCTAAAATGGTGTGCATATGACTCGGACTTTACACCAAATAAATTGGATGCTAGATTTAAGGACTGGACAGCTAAAGGAATAACAGTTCTTTGCAACATAATGAAAGGAGGAACACTGTTCAGTTTTGAAATGCTTAAAGAGAAACACTTATTAGAAAAACAAGATTTTTATCAGTATTTACAGATGCGACAATATGGTAATAAGACACTTAAAAGTGTAACCAAGGCAAATACATGCTTGATAGAGCTCTTTAGAAAAGCATATAATTCAGATAATGGTAGCAGAATCATTTCAAGCATGTATAAGGGGTTGTCAAATCTTAGAACACATTTGACTTCATACATTAAAACAAAATGGGAGAAGGAAGGAGGGATAATTATATCTGAGGAAGAATGGACAAACAATATGGAGAGATCAATGGAAGTGTACCAGTTCACAGAAATGGAGGGATTATGGATGGAAAAACTTGATAAGATATTTTATTACACCCTCTCAGAAATCTCATTATGATAGTAACCTCTGTTTGCTGGAGAAATTGTGGAAATCAAAATGCAAATCATTATCATATTTTTTGGGACTGCCCTGTTATCAAAAGCTATTGGAGGGAGATACACAATGCCCTACAAGACATCTTTAAATGTAAAATACCCTTAGAGAGTAAGACCATATATTTTGGATATATACCTCAAGAATGGTTGAAAAGAGATAAATATTTAATGAATATACTGTTGGTGGCTGGT
This sequence comes from Hemitrygon akajei, assembly GCF_048418815.1. Taxonomy (NCBI): domain Eukaryota; kingdom Metazoa; phylum Chordata; class Chondrichthyes; order Myliobatiformes; family Dasyatidae; genus Hemitrygon; species Hemitrygon akajei. The sequence continues at coordinate 149,131,531 of NC_133126.1, read as the reverse complement.
AAAAAGACACTTACTAGGAAATGTTTATCACAGGAGAGCCCAGCTTTAAATGCATGGATGGAAATTACAATGGACATTTACAAAATGGAGAAGATAACAGCATCTGTTAATCATAAGCTGGAACAATTTGATTCATACTGGGGAAAATGGTTTAACTACATAATGCCTCATAGGCCTGATTTTATTCTCACAAATAAATGAATCTGTTGTAAAAAAAAAAGATCACTCCCTACTTGTACATAGTTCTTTCCTTTTGCTTGTTTTTTCTTTCCACTATTTTCTATAAGTGTATACCCCAGATAAATACTATGTGGAGATTTGTGATATATATGTATACTGTCTGAAATACATCTTATGGAAATGTTTGTTTGATGATGAACTTCAATAAAAAATAAATTACAAAAACAAAAGATTCCTGATATCCACCATAATGCACAAGCAAACAATTATGACATACAGCAAACCAGGAAGGAAAGAAAAATTAAAAATCTTTATCTTATACTTTAAGCATTTTACAAACCATAATAAGCCAAACACATAAAGATAGGATTTGAAATGGCATAAACATACTTAAAAATATCCCATATATTTATTTTAAATATGTAGAAGCATGAGACACACACATACAGGCCAAAGCAATTGATACTGCATGGATGAAAACTGGTTTAATTTGGAGTATGCAGGTAAGAAAAATGTGCTTTAGCCAACATGCAACTATCTACATTGAACCTGTGTTGCCATCCAGCTTCAGCTAATTTGGGGGGGCGAGTTCAGTTTTCTGTGGCTATTTAAGCTCCCAACAAGCATAATTTAGCATTTGGGAGTGACTGTGAAATTCCTGTTGGGGAGTACCCAAGATCACGATTGAGCTAGGTTTGTGGAGCTATGAAACAGCATCACTCCACCACTGTGCCTCCATTGCCATGGCACAGTTTTGTTCACATCACTTAGTACACGGGAGGAAAAATGACTCCTAACTTTTAGTGATAACTTTCAGTGCAGGATTATCTCAAAAGTAAACTAGAAAACTAGTGTAACCCACACAAGTTACTTCATACACCATCTAGCTGTAACACACTGGGCCAAAAAAATGCCATACTATCTTTAGTAGAGCTACTTATGTTCTTGCTCACTCCAAATGTTTGTGAAAGTTAAAGGACAAGCAATATCTTCAATTACCACTTGACAGAACAATGTGCCCCTTCACAGCCCTCTTCATTAATAGTATACTTCCATTCATTCCATAAATACATACTTCCTTTGTAGCTCATATTTAACTAATTCCTCTAAATGTAGTTGGTATTAAAAGGGCTTAGGATGAAGGAATACAAGTGCAAGACCAGACTGTAGAAGATGGACTTGGAACACAAGCTAAAATGATATTTGAGAGATTGGTATAGAGTAAATAGAAGGAACTGTTCTTACCAGCAGGTGATTCAAGAAACAAGGAAATCTTCATTTGTTGCAAGGATGTGGCTGGGGATACAGGCACGGAGACAGAGACATGAGGCGTTAGCACCATTGCAGATACAGAACCAGTATCCAGGAGAGTCTTTACATGGAGACAAGGTTTATGTAGAATATCCAGGAAATGATGCAGGGCTTAGAATTGCCAGTCCTATAGGAATCAGGAAACAAGGTTTACTCACACTAGAGTTGACCAACAAATTGGCAAAGCATGGTTGCGACGCCCGAGTTTTATCTTATTTTCGCTATTGGGAACCAGGTGTGCTGTGATTAATGGAACTAGCAATCATTGGGAATCAGCTGACAGGAATTAAGGCACAATCATTGAGATACTAGTAAGATGGGGAATTGCCACATGGGACCAAGACATCATTATTGTTTGCAAAGGTTTCTGATTTGGAATTCACTTTCATGAGGTGGTGAAAACAGAACTAAATGAATGTATCCAAAAGGGTAGGCATTTGAGAGGGAATAATTGGCAGGGAAATAGGTAGAATAGAGAAATTGGACTGATTTGACTCAATCTACACTCAGATTATGAATAAACTTCTGTATATGCCATTGCAATTCTACTAAGTCCATTAAGTCCACTTGGACTTAACTGGGAAATCGGGTCATGACTAGGAACACAGGTCTTGGCAGGGACTTGGTAGCTGGGTCTTGACTTGGCTTGACCAGGAACTTAGGCTTGATTTGACCAGGAACTCGGACTCAAGCTCAGACTCAGACTTGACTAGACTTGGACTCTTCTTGGACACAGAGCCAGGACTTAACCTTCGACACAGGACACAGAGCTGGGACTCTTCTTGGACACACGACACACAGAGCCAGGATACTTCTATGACCCAGAACAGGGACACTGGGTCGGGACCCTTCTTGGGCACTGGACATTGTACTGGGACCCTCCTTGGTATGAGTTTCTGATGCCGAGCTTCTTGAGGTGGGTTTCAGACACCGAGCTTCCTGGTGGGGGTTCTGACGGAGATTCTAACAGGGATGGTCCAGCAAAGGAATAGCAGGACCCCTGAGCTAATTATGTTGCAAGCCCTAAATGAGGATCAGCTGCCTCAATTAAGGCACCCAACGGAACAAGGAAAAACAGAAACAACCGGAATATGGTATCCACGGACCGGACCATGAACTGGAATGCAGATATCACGGACCAGATCGTGACATCAACTATAGTTTTTTTTCAGAGACGCTGTCTAGCCTGCTGAGTACCCCCAGCATTTTGTGTATGTAGCGTTTTTGATAGCTGGCTTTGTTGTGCTATGGCTACAGCACATGGCATCAGAAAATAGCTGCTGGAATCAAACAAAATGTAGCAGAAATTTAGATTATTCTTTTCTGTGTCTGGAAATGACTGGAGTTATTATGGTAGTATGCTGAAAAATTGCCCTTCTGTGCTAATTCCTATATCATGGTTCAAATTTTCATCTTAATGCAGTACAGAGCAGAACCTATATTTGAAATTGTGATAAATCATTACAGAAGTATTTTCAGGAACTTGCTTCTTTAGCTCAGTAGCATCTATAACAGCAACTTAAAGGCCAAAAGATCAATGTTGATTCCACATTTAGCTGCTTTGATTGGAACTATATGCAAAATGCATAATAGTCCCATGTGACATTTTTGTCAGCATCGATATTTTAAATGTTACGCATCTAGTGAAAACAGAAGTTACCCTTTACCAATTTTATAAATCTTGACTATTTCTCTCTCATGCTAGCATGCAAAATAAAAGTCTCACATTAAAATGTAAATTTAGTTAAATGGTAATAAAACTACCCAATATTTTAAGTTAACATTAAGCAGTTTTAGTAGGACTAAAATCTACTTTAATAAGGACAATTATTCAACATAGATCAATATAACTAATGAAATAAACATTCTTTGAAATTATCACAGTCCAAATCTGGCAACGGGACAACATGAAAACTAGCATTTCTATTTATTCTCTTACCTTACAAAATCATACAACATTTGCTATTTGCAAATTACTTAACTGTTAAACTAGGCACATGGCTAAGTCTGTTGATAGAAAATATATTTATTAACCAATGATTTAATGCATTTGGTTATCTATAGCTTGAAGGTCTTGTTAAATGTGTATTCTATATTTATGTACGTCTTTTGCAAATTATGATGGAACTGTTCTTTCTCTACCATTCAAATTACAGATCAGCTGTTGCTTAGTGTCATTCTGATCCACTAGGAAAATTACCCATCTGAGAGTCAATACTCTCAAGCCCAAACAGCACAGTATCCTCATTTGAATAATGAATCTCAGACTGCAGGCAATTTGTCCGGAGAAAATGTCAAAACAAATTGATTATAAACATGAATTATTAGAGACAGGAGAATTTTATTCATAAGCATCTGACATAGTTTATCTATATGTATTATTTTCTGATGCAAATACTAGAGATTTTACCATCAAAGACATCTTGACAATATACATTAACGTCACAAAGGGAGGAAAAAAGTACATTTAAAATGCTAAAGAATGAATGGACACTGTTTCAATTTTGAAACTCCTCATCAATAATAATTTTTACTGATTCCTTGATAACAACAAATGCTTATGTATCTTACACAGAACAAAATAAAATTGACTATACAGTAGCTGTCACTTCCCTGAATTTAAAATAAAGATCTGCACCTTTCAGGAATGGTTGAGTTATTGCGAATGCTTCTCTGTACTATATATTGTTGCACTGAGATTAATCCTTTCTCATCTGAAGCACATACTAATTACTTGAGCATTAGAGACTAAAGTGTTGAAATTGTCATTCACAATTAACATCTCCAGATAGTATTGGCATTATTATTGTGAGATAAGTAACACATAGGACTAGTAATTCAACACTACCTGGGAGACATGAATTAATAATGACATTAGCAAGCCATGGTATTTAAATGCACTTCAGAATTGCTCAGATTCAAAAAACATTTAAAATGTTTTTACTATAAATGTATGTTTACTGGAACTAAGTAAATGATGCTAGTAAATTTTAAATCTGCATTGCATGTGGTTTCTTGGTCAATCTTTTTACTTAAACCTTTTGTCTTTTCCTCAAAAACAATGAATGGAAATTTTTGCAGTTATATCTATTGTATGTGTAAACTGAGTATATTTAGTATATGGTCCAATTATTATCAAGGAGCTATTGCTTACATGAAATTCAAAATGTTCCAATAAGCAGAAATAGACAACTCATGGCACTTCCTTTAGCTTGTTAAGATATTACTTAGTTCAATTATAAGGTATGTTGGGTCTTGTGAATACCAATAGTCTTGTTCCACTAGATAATACTTAAGGAATAATTAAAGTAGCAACAGGATAGATGATGGATACAATAAAGGAACACGTCTCCTGTGCTGGCTATGTTTGGGAAAAAGAAATTCTGCCAGAAATTTAGGATGATAAGTTTACTTCCAGTAAAATGGAAAGACTATCCAGTTTTCCATTATTATACTTTATACAAACTTTAAAAAAGTTATTATTAAGATGATTATCCAATACTCAGTCTCTCATTGCTGCAGATATATATCAGCACAGGCAAATTATATTTATCATCAGGTGCCAATATACCATGTGCACCCATTACAAATATTAAAACCCTTGATTTACACCTCCTTACAATGCACCCCTTATGGTATCTGTAGCCTTTAATCATATGCACAAAAATTAAGCTGTGGCTACATCAGGGTTATAAGTATATTGTTAGCAAACCTTGTTATTTGCATGCTGTATAAATGGAGACAATTACACTGAGCAATCTTAGCACATTTCCTTCTGTTTTCCTTGTAGTCTGCCATGGAATGGATCCTGTGCAATTAAGGCAAAATCCACCACCTGTTTGGGAGGGTCTAAATCAGACCTAGGTCTGACAACTGAGTTTATTGAAAGATGAAAAGAGAAAGAAAAGAAACAAAGGAATATTGTACAAAGGACTGATTGAGTTAGTATTGATCAGTAAACACATTTCTCTCTTCAGCACATTTTGCTTTTCGAGTACAATTATCTGCTTGTTAGGATTCCTTGCCACTTTGCTTTGTATTATTTATATCTCATGGTAGTGTTTTAAAGAACACCAGTTCCAACAAGCAATCCTGTAAATTGCCATTCAGTGTAACAAGTGGTTTAATGACCTGAATAAAATGGTCTATCTAATAATTTGATTACACAGGCTCTGATAAACAAATTAAACTAATTTTCTACTTAAAGACCACATTACAAAAGAAAAACAATGCAACTTTTCTCAAGAAACAACACTCTCACTGACTCCATACAGAAACTACTTCTTTTCTACCCAGTATTGGTGATTGGATACTGATGCACTATCAATAACTCCAAAAGACTAGAAGTAGAGTAAATACTGAAAGGCTTTTATTAGCAGAAAAACAGAGCATGTCCATGCTGGTTGACTGTGGGAGGAGCAGAGACACAATCACCTTTATCCAGGGGTCTGTGGGAGGAGCCACAGGAGCAGTCAGCGTAGCGGCGTGTCCGGACAGGTATACACGGTTTACCACAGATACTTCATGTGGGAAGGATGTAACTAAGTAAGAGAAAGTGCAGAAAAGATGCATGGGAAAGTTCCCAGAACTAAAAGGCTTGAGTTATATGTTGAAACTGGATAGGCCAGGACAGTTTTTCTTTGAGCGAAGGAGACCGAAGGTGATGTTACTGAAATCTATGAGAGCCCTGAATAAGGCAGAGGGTCACAGTATTTTTTTCCAAATCTAGAGGGCATAGGTTATAGTGGAAAGGGGAAAGATTTAAAGAGGATCTGAAGGGCAAGATTTTCACACAGAGGCTGGTGGGAATACTAAATATGCTACCAGAGAAAGTGGTAGAGGTGGGCACAATTACAATGCTTAAAAAACATTTGAACATGTACAGGGGTAGGAAAGAATTAGAAAGATATTGACTAAATACAGGAAAATTAGAACCATAGAACATTGCAGCACAGAAACAGGCTTTTTGGCCCTTCTTGGCTGTGCTGAACCATTTTTCTGCCTAGTCCCACTGACCTGCACCTGGCCCATATCCCTCCAAACCCCTCTCATCCATATACCTGTCCAAGTTTTACTTAAATGTCAAAAGTGAGCCCGCATTCACCACTTCATCTGGCAGCTCATTCCACACTCCCACCACTCTCTGCATGAAGAAGACTCCCCCCCAAAGTTCCCTTTAAACTTTTCCCCCTTCACCCTTAACCCATGACCTCTGTTTTTTTTCTCCCCTGGCCTCAGTGGAAAAAGCCTGCTTGCATTCACTCTATCTATACCCATCATAATTTTATACACCTCTATCAAATCACCCCTCATTCTCCAACGCTCCAGGGAATAAAGTCCTAACCTATTCAACCTTTCTCCGTAACTCAGTTTCTCAAGTCCCGCCAATATCCTTGTAAACCTTCTCTGCACTCTTTCAACCTTATTAATATCCTTCCTGTAATTAGGTGACCAAAACTGCACACAATACTCCAAATTTGTTCTCACCAATGTCTTATACAACCTCCCCATTACATTCCAACTCTTGTACTCAATACTTTGATTTATAAAGGCCAATGCACCAAAAGCTCTCTTTACGACCCTATCTACTTATGATGCCACATAGGGATTTATGTATCTGTACTCTCAGATCCCTCTGTTCTACTGCACTCCTCAGTGTCCTACCATTTACCTTGTATGTTCTACCTTGGTTTGACCTTCCAAAGTGCAATACCTCACACTTGTCCGCATTAAACTCCATCTGCCATTTTGCAGCCCATTCCTCCAACTGGTCCAAATCCCTCTGCAAGCTTTGAAAACCTTCCACTACACCTCCAATCTTTGTATCATCAGCAAATTAGCTGATCCAATTTGCCACATTATCATCCAGATCATTGATATAGATGACAAATAACAATGGACCCAGCACTGATCCCTGTGGCACACCACTAGTCACAGGCCTCCATTCAGAGCAGCAATCCTCCACTACCACTCTCTGGCTTCTCCCATTGAGCCAATGTCTAATCCAATTTACTGCCTCTCCATGTATACCTAGCGACTGAATCTTCCTAACTAACCTCCCATGTGGGACCTTGCAAAGGCCTTACTGAAGTCCATGTATACAACATCCACTGCCTTCCCTTCATCCACTTTCTTGGTAACTTCCTCGAAAAACTCTAATAGATTGGTTAAACATGACCTACCATGCACAAAGCCAAGCTGATTGTTTCTATTAAGTCCCTGTCTATCCAAATACCTGTAGATCCTATCTCTTAGTATTCCTTCCAATAATTTACCTACTACCAATGTCAAAATTACTGGCCTATAATTTCCTGGCTATCTTTTTGACCCTTTTTTAAACAATGGAACCATTAGAGCTATCCTCTATTCCTATGGCACCTGACCCGTGGATATTGACATTTTAAATATTTCTGCCAGGGCCCCTGCAATTTTAACACTAGTTTCCCTCAAGGTCCAAGGGAATACCCTGTCAGGTCCTAGGGATTTATCTACTCTGATTTGCCTCAAACAGCAAGCACCTCCTCCTCTTTAATCTGTATAAGTTCCATGACCTCCCTACTTGTTTGTCTTGTTTCCATAGACTCCATTCCAGTTTCCTTAATAAATACAGATGCAAAAAACTCATTTAATATCTCTCCCATTTCTTTTAGTTCCATACATAGCTGACCACTCTGATCTTCAACAGGACCAATTTTATCCCTTACTATCCTTTTGCTCTTAACATACCTGTAGAAGCTCTTAGGATTATCCTTCACCCTGACTGCCAAAGCAACCTCATGTCTTCTTTTAGCCCTCCTGATTTATTTCTTAAGTATTTTCTTACTCTTTTTATACTCCCCAAGCATCTTATTTTCTTCATGTTATACATCTCTCTCCTCTTCTTTATCAGAGTTCCACTATCCCTGGAGAACCAAGGTTCCTTATTCTTGTTCATTTTGCTTTTAACCCTGACAGGAACATACAAACTCTGCACTCTCAAAATTTCTCCTTTGAAGGCTTCCCACTTACCAATCACATCCTTGCCAGAAAACAACCTGTCCCAATCTACGCTTTTTAGATCCTTTCTCATTTCCTCAAATTTGGCCTTTTTCCAAGTTAGAACCTCAACCCGAGGACCAGGTCTATCTTTATCCATGACCAAGTTGAAACTAATAGCGTTATGATCACTGGAACCAAAGTGTTTCCCTACACACACCTGCCCTAACTCATTTCCTAATAGGAGATCTAATATTGCATCCTTCCTAGTTGGTACTTCTATATATTGATTTAGAAAACTTTTCTGAACACATTTTACAAACTCTACCCCATCTAGACCTTCTAAAAGTATGGGAGTCCCAATCAATGTGTGGAAAATTAAAAACCACTACAATCACAATCTTTCTGTCTCCAGCAGTTGTCTGTTATCTCTCTGCAGATTTGCTCCTCCAATTCTCGCTGACTATTGGGTGGTCTATAATACAACCCTATTAATGTGGTCATACCTTTCCTGTTTCTCAGCTCCACCCATATGGCCTCAGTAGACAAGCCCTCTAATCTGTCCTGCCGAAGCACTGCTGTAATATTTTCCCTGACTAGCAAAGCCACCCACCGCCCCCCCCCAAACCTTCATCCCTCTGCCTCTATCACGTCAGAAACATCAGAACCCTGGAACATTGAGCTGCCAGTCCTGCCCCTCCTGTAGCCAAGTTTCATAATTATGACTATGATGTCATAATTCCACCTGTCTATCCAAGCCTTCAGCTCGTCTGCCTTTCCCACAATACTCCTTGCATTGAAATATACACACCTCAGAAGATTATTACTACCACACACAACCTTACTATTTGTGACTTTGCATGAACTACTAACATCATTTATTTTTACCCCCATTCCTCTATCTACTCTGGCACTCTGGTTCCCATCCTCCTGCATATCTAGTTTAAACCCTCCCCAATAACACTAGCAAACCTCCCTGCAAGGATATTGGTCCCCTTGTAGTTCAGGTGTAACCCGTCACTCTTGTACAGGTCCCACCTGCCCCAGAAGAGGTCCCAATGATCTAGAAATCTGAAACCTTGCCCCCTGCACCAGTTTCTCAGCCACATTTTCATCTGCCAGAGCATCCTACTCTTACCCTCACTGGCACGTGGCACAGGCAGCAATCCGGAGATCACTACCCTCGAGGTCCTGTTTTTCAACTTCCTACCAGGCTCTCTGTACTCACTCTTCAGGACCTCCTGACTCTTTCTACCTATGTCATCGGTACCAATGTGTACCACGACATCTGGCTGATCACCCTCCCACTTCAGAATGCTGTGTATGCGATCAGAGACATCCCTGACCCTGGCACCCGGGAGGTAACAAACCATCCAGGAGTCTCTGTCACGACCACAGAATATCCTGTCTGTACCCCTGACTATGGAGTCCCCTATCACAACCACTCTCCTATTCTTCCTGCCTCCTTTCTGCACTGCAGGACCAGACTCAGTGCCAGAGATCCAGCTCCTGCAGCTTGTCCCAAGTAAGCCATTCCCCCCACAGTATCCAAATCGGTATACCTGTTCTGGCAGGGAATGGCCACAGGGGAACCCTGCACTACCTGCCCTTTCCCCTTCCCTCACCTGACGGTAACCCAATTACCTGTGCCTTGTTCCTTAGGTGTAACTACCTCCTGGAAGCTACTATCTATAAACTGCTCAGTCTCCCGAATGATCCGGAGGTCATCCAGCTCCAGCTCCAGTTCCCTAACGCGGTTTATTCGGAGCTGCAGCTGGATGCACTTCTTGCAGGTGTTGTCAGGGACACCGGAGGTCTCCCTGACTTCCCACATCCTGCAAGAGGAGCATTCCAACATCCTGCCTGGCATATTCTCTAGTCTGAACAAAAAAATAAGAAGAAAAACAGAAACTTACCGGAACTTACCCTCACCTCTACCTGTTTCTCGGCCGAAGCCTGATTGAGCCAAAGCCGTCCCACTCTGACTCAGTCCACTCCAACGATGGCCGCTGTATATGGCGGTCTCCCTTTGAAACCTTGGCACATTACGTCACGCACCTGCGCAGTCTAGCCTCTTTTCCCCAATCAGTTAAAGAAAAGAAAACCGACCTTCCCTCCGTGATGCTTCAGTCTCTCACTCTCAGCCTCTTGCTTCGATTGAAAAGAATTCATAAATTCTTAGAGCTACACAGCATACCCTTTGGCCAAACTTGTCCAGGCTGGTCAAGGTGCCAATCTACACTAATTTCAACTTGAAGAATTTATGAATCTATGAGGACTGATTGATAAGTTTGTGGCCTAAGGTAGAAGGAGTCAATTTTAGAAAAGCTAGCACATTTATTTTTCAACATAGTCCCCTCCTACATTTACACACTTAGTCCAGCGGTCGTGGAGCATATGGATCTTGGACCTCCAGAAAGTGTCCACAGCATGGGTGATTGATAAGTTCATGGCCTAAGGTAGGAGGTGAGTTATACAGCTCTCGTTACATGCACATGCAGTTCAACTCGTTGAGTGATTATGCAGAAAGTTTGAAGTCAATAAATCATCAGGGGTGATTGATAAGTTTGTGGCCTAAGGTAGAAGGAGATGAGTTATTAATGTCGAACTTTCTGCATAATCACTCAACGAGTTGAACTGTATGTGCATGTAACGAGAGCTGTATAACTCACCTCCTTCTACCTTAGGCCATGAACTTATCAATCACCCATGCTGTGGACACTTTCTGGAGGTCCAAGATCCGTATGCTCCACAACCGCTGGACTAAGTGGGTAAATGTAGGAGGGGACTATGTTGAAAAATAAATGTGCTAGGTTTTCTAACATTGACTCCTTCTACCTTAGGCCATGAACTTATCAATCACCCCTCGTAAGTATTCCCTTATGAACATCCTATGCAGGAGAAAACTTTAAAAATGCAGGCAAGTTTATTCATATGGATGTTGTATAGGCCAAACTTTCCATGTTAATTAGTCCTTATGAGAATACATTTTCTGCACTCTTCATTGGGTTCGCAGCCACTCATGATTAACACAGCAGTTCATGGAAAGTGCAACTGAAACAATAGAACTTTCTGAAGTAATATTAAAAGTTGCAGCTATCTAATTTTCTCTGGGTGGACAGGGCTAAAATATGTTCAAGCTACTTGAAGGCATTTTCCAAACTAGAAATGATCAAAACCTTCTGTATATTACTTAACAGAAAATGCTCCAGCAATAAAGTATCTGGATTTAATACTGCACTTGTCTCACAGACATGACTAATGAAAAACTCTAGATGTATTAGGTGGATTTTTGCAGTTTGTTGGTGGGTCCAAATGGTCGCAATTTGGAGCAGGTAGTGGATCTCTTCTGCCTAGCAATGGACAGTAATTTGAACGGTAGCATGAGAGATTATGCAGATGCTGGAAATCCAGAGCAAACACATTCTGTCTAGAATTAACCCTGGATTAATCAAGTACTCATGTAGAATTTACAAATTATAATGCAAAATATCCTACTTTGATACAAAAAAATCAAAATTTGTTGTTGCAGTGTGTGACATTTGCATGAGTATCACTTTACATGTAGTGAATATACAAACAACAAGCATTAGAGTTTTTTAACCTTATGTAATAAGAACTGGCGCATCATGTTCATTCCCTTCAGTATGTATTTCCATTTTACCTATCCTCTCTTCATTCTCGTTTCTTTTATAAAACTCCTGTAATCAGTCAATGTTTTGAATACAATTAATGACTAGCCCTCCAGCACCCTTTAGGGTGAAGAATTCGATAAAAAACCGGCATTTGAATGAAATGAGTTTAAACAATATGAATCCTAAATCATCTACCCATCATTTTGAGATTAGACCAATGGTTCCCAATTCCTTTGCAGGAGAAGCATCCTTACTAAATCTACACAATGGATCACATAGATCAAAAGAGGTAAAATGGGGACATCTCTTTTTCCCTTATTAGGGGGAGAGAGAGCCTGTGGTATGTCAAATACCAGGTGAACGAGTAGTCTTTATTGATGCTTTGCTGCATGCTTGAGTGCTCAGGGGAGGGTGCAGATGCTTTTTGCTGGTGGGGGCGTCATGGCTTTGCTACTGCTTATGCATGAGGGAGAAGAGCTGGGGGTGCTTTGGGGTTCTAACATTTAACTGTCGTTCATTCTTTGGGGCACTCCTTTGTTTTTTGTGGATGTTTGCGAAGAAAAAAGAATTTCAGGATGTATATTGTAATACATTTCTCTGACATTACATGTACCTATTGAAGCCTTTTGATAAACTAGAAATTTGCATACACAAAATGCTAAATTGAATAATCTAAGAAATATAGCTTGCAAATTATGGTACATAATGGAGCTCTGCCTGTTCCCTGCAGCGGAAGAAGCATATTTGAATTTGTACAACCTGTTAATTTAATTAGTTGCTCTATGTAACTAACTGTCCATACACTGCTCCTTGGCTGCATGGTTCATGAGAAGGATTGATATAATTGATAGTTAGAAAAACTCTAACATAGTCTGGAATTCTTACAACTAAGAAGTCCATGGTTACTTCAAGAAAATGGTCAGTGCCCTTCTTAAGTTGAATCTGAGCAATATTATAATGGCCGAATATACAGTACAGTTAGCAAAAACCATACCAAATGAAAGACATGGAGAGATATTCTATCAGTAAGCTCGGTGATTTTGAAGGTTTGTGGAGAAGGGAGACAAGTTACATAGGTATTGTTACGTACCCCGTAACTGGGTCACTTACCAATAAAGATAGAGAGGTCCGTTGAAGTCTGATGGTACTATTTTTAAAAGTCTTTATTTATAAAGGGGCACAAAAATAAGATTAATACAAACATTCAGATAATATACGTCGTCAATACTCATTCTAAAAGTGCGGGTATAATCATAATCATCAATAAGAAATAACTCTATCGTTTGTCTAGGGGTTACTGTATTGTCTGATGAAGAAATAAAAGTCAATTGTCATTAAAGATGCTGCTCTTTTGGGTTGTAGAGAGAGACAGTCTTAAACTTGCCCGGGTCTTTTATGAGGCCGACCCGTTGAGTCGGGGGGAGTTGGTTCCCCGTTATTAGTTCAAAAATCGTTTTCCGTGGTACCAGCCACTGGTTCCCAGGCAAGGGAACCGAACGCACGTGGCTTCCTTCAAATGGCTTCCCGCTATTACGGGATCGCTAGCGTTTCTTCTGGTGCATCTGAGGGGGCTGTTCCTACAGCCCCTCTTTTATCCTGACTTGCAGGGTTGAAGATGTCAATTAGGTTGGGGGATGATGCAATCTCTCCCCGTCACCCAGCCCACTTTGCCCTGAAGGCTGTCACGTAGCATAGGATCGCAATCCACAAAGGTGTCTCCAAGAAACAATGGATATGTCCCGGGATTTTACATCACCAGGGAACGAGGCATCTTGCACGTCCCTCTCTCATTTCCTGGGCCCCCTGACCCAACCCAAGATTACTCTTGCAATTCTCACAAAGGAGGGGGCTGCAGGCATAACAGTATCCTTAAGAAATTTGATTATGAGGTAGTTTGAAGAAGTAACAGTAGAAAGGAACTGCAACATTCTTAGTCAAAGGAAGTGAAAGAAGTCAGTGAAGTTAAATAAAACGTAGTCACTTATAATTATATTTACATCCATCATATAAAAGACTAACAGCAGCTTAGTGGTGAAATCACGGAAGTAATCAAGAGATCTGAATTATTGAACTGGAGATGTGGTTGTGATGAATATCCACTGTCCAGTGGTCTTTTTTTTTTACCAAGCTCAGCTTACTAAACATTAGCAGCTGTGAGCTTCTAAAGATCAAAGAGTTTTTTTTACAATATTTTTAGAATAAAAAAAAAGATTTACAGAGTGCAACACATAGGGTAAACAATGAGCTATTTAATTGGGCTTGATTCAAAAGAAATAGTGTTGGCTAAGTTGGTTAGTTCATGGAAGTTTGCAGACCAGATGAATATGATCACTTAGCAATCAATAGCCGATCAATCAATAAGTTGTAAGGTTTATATACTCATATATTCAGTTTCACAGCATTAATAGTGAGTACCTGGGAACTCTATCTCCAGAAGCTTTTAGATTGTTTGTATTAAATGCCAACTGGAAGAAAAATATTGTGTTTGTGAAGTCATCCAAGTGACAGAGAAATTGTATAAAAGTAGTCAGCAATTCCGGCTTTTTAGAAATGATCCAGGAACATCAAGAAGTATGATAGAAACACGGGGTGAACTGCCTTTGATTTCTGCAATAGATGACTGTTTTTTTCTTGGCTTGTGGGCATGTCTTTTTAGCTTGTAGGAATTTTATCTCTGTTTTAGTAACCTTTTGTGTTTTAGAACTGGTCTGTAATTTGGAATTATTTTATAACATAGAAATCCTCTGTGAGTTTTAAGAGTGTTGTTTGGATTTGAATGTGTATCATTGAAAATAATTGAACTTTGCTTAAACTATGTTGATAACTAGAATTATCTTCTCCTTGGTGTGGAGGGGGTACCAACTGCTCAAATAGTGGGCATTGGCACTTACTGTAAATTCACCATGGAGGATAAACAGGGAAGTGAATTAGTCTTTGAATATTAGGTAGTTACAGTATAAGTGAGGGTGTGAGGGTATTCATGGCTGTTTATATTGGATAGGACATAAGGTCATCTTTTGGCTTTAAAAAATGATGGTTACCAAACCCAATACCATCATTGATGGTGCTCAATGTGGTCCAGGTATACCAATAGTATTATTTTAGAAAAAATTATTATTTGGCAGTTGTCCAGCACAGAGTCTGCTTAATAAATACTACAGCACTCCAATGTTAGTATTTAGGGTGGCAATGAAGGTCTTCCATCTCAGTTTGAGCCAACATCTTGGTTTCTAATAGTAGCATAGACAAATGCTGGATGATATTACAAATAGTATATAAGAAATATGGGAAAATATACCCACTGCTCCTCAAATTGAATATGATGAATATTTTATTCTGGAATGATGAAAGGAGAGAACACAGAGTAGGATGCAGATTAAACAGCCCATGTTTAGACCCAAAGAAACATAAAAATTTCCATTCACTTGAGGAAGATCTCATAGGTACATCGCCAAGAATAATACACCAAAAATGTGTTGTTGCTTTCAGAGTAAGAAAGGTTCAAACTTGAGGAAGAATTATTGCTCTTGCTTATTGTTTCCTCTAACTTGTAATGAACAGAGCACACAAAAATCTTGTGCAGTGCAATTTTTTGCACAGTGAAAACAACATGGGTGCACTGAATTTTAAAGTGGAAGCAAACCTGAAGCTATTCTAAGGATGGCAAACTACCAAGTCCAGTTTATTGTTCATTGTTTAAAAGAAATAAAATAATGCACATCAATGAGTCTTATTTCTCATATACTGTATGACTTTGAATTGTTGCTCATTTGGTTCAAATTCATAAACAGATATTGGCTGTTGCTGTCTCAGTTGCTAGGGTCCTATTGATTTTTCTCTGTAGGCTCAAAACTTGGGACAAACATCATTAGCATATCATTATCAGACCTACCCACAGTAGTTGTCAGCTATATTTATCAATAATTAGATGAACTTTCATTTGTAGTGTGTTACATAAAATAACAACCTCACTCAAAGTGAAACTTCCATAATAGTTACTAATTCATTCAGTTTTTGAACCACGTTATGAAAATATGTATATCGGTGTTGTAAAATCAGCCTATCAGTGGCTGATGTCATCCATTAATGTAAATAAGAGTGATTCATCAAAAGAAAAAGAAATCACTTATCTGAGGAAGAATAGCCTGGGACTTTTTGACAGAAAATGGCACAAGTTGGCATCAAGTAGTAGCAGCCCTGGGCTTCGGACTCTACAATTTACACACCCCTGCACTGTGACAGCTAAGAACGTGCAAGGCCTGTTACCAGCTGCAGAGAAGTGAAAGTAGATTAGGTGATAACTCCTAATTAATATGTTGAAACTAGAAATGTGACTTTAATATGTTGTCATATACTTAACATGCCAATGAGGTACAGGGTAACAGCCTTTTGTGTGCAGCTTAAATTCCTTTACGCTCTATTACCGAAAGATGTGTGCAAATGCATACAAGCATACCTTAATAGATAGATAGATAGATAGATAGATACTTTATTCATCCCCATGGGGAAATTCAACTTTTTTTCCAATGTCCCATACACTTGTTGTAGCAAAACTAATTACATACAATACAATACTTAACTCAGTAAAAAATATGATATGCATCTAAATCACTATCTCAAAAAGCATTAATAATAGCTTTTAAAAAGTTCTTAAGTCCTGGCGGTAGAATTGTAAAGCCTAATGGCATTGGGGAGTATTGACCTCTTCATCCTGTCTGAGGAGCATTGCATCGATAGTAACCTGTCGCTGAAACTGCTTCTCTGTCTCTGGATGGTGCTATGTAGAGGATGTTCAGAGTTATCCATAATTGACCGTAGCCTACTCAGCGCCCTTCGCTCAGCTACCGATGTTAAACTCTCCAGTACTTTGCCCACGACAGAGCCCGCCTTCCTTACCAGCTTATTAAGACGTGAGGCGTCCCTCTTCTTAATGCTTCCTCCCCAACACGCCACCACAAAGAAGAGGGCGCTCTCCACAACTGACCTATAGAACATCTTCAGCATCTCACTACAGACATTGAATGACGCCAACCTTCTTAGGAAGTACAGTCGACTCTGTGCCTTCCTGCACAAGGCATCTGTGTTGGCAGTCCAGTCTAGCTTCTCGTCTAACTGTACTCCCAGATACTTGTAGGTCTTAACCTGCTCCACACATTCTCCATTAATGATCACTGGCTCCATATGAGGCCTAGATCTCCTAAAGTCCACCACCATCTCCTTGGTCTTGGTGATATTGAGACGCAGGTAGTTTGAGTTGCACCATATCACAAAGTCCTGTATCAGTTTCCTATACTCCTCCTCCTATCCATTCCTGACACACCCCACTATGGCCGTGTCATCAGCGAACTTCTGCACATGGCAGGACTCCGAGTTATATTGGAAGTCTGATGTGTACAGGGTGAACAGGACCGGAGAGAGTACGGTTCCCTGCGGCGCCCCTGTGCTGCTGACCACCGTGTCAGACCTACAGTCTCCCAACCGCACATACTGAGGTCTATCTGTCAAGTAGTCCACTATCCAATCCACCATGTGAGAGTCTACTCCCATCTCCGTTAGTTTGTGCCTTAAGATCTTGGGCTGGATGGTGTTAAAGGCACTAGAGAAGTCAAGGAATGTAATCCTCACAGCACAACTGACCCCCTCTAGGTGAGAGAGTGATTTGTGCAGCAAATACGTGATAGCATCCTCCACTCCCACCTTCTCCTTATACGCAAACTGAAGAGGATCCTGGGCGTGCCTGGTTTGTGGCCTCAGATTCTGTATTATCAGCCGCTCCATGGTCTTCATCACGTGCGATGTCAAGGCAACAGGTCTGAAGTCATTCAACTCCTTTGGTTGTTTGGGAACATTGCTCTTGCTATACTTTAATTTTAATATTTGTGCTTATAAGAACAGTCTACAGTGCTGCCTTACTTTCCACTTGCTTTTCGTAGATTAAGTTGCTTTTATTATAGAAATTGTCTCATCTGTCTCAGAAATTTGATGACTCAGTATATAGATTAAGAAGCTCTGTGAGCAATGATGATTCTAATTTAAATTAGACCTTACTCCTTGGTCATACGTGAACTAACACACTTGAACCTTTAATCATAACCTCTGGCAAAATTATTGTCCTTGCCCACTTAAACATTGACTCTGACTACTTTGCAGACAAATTGAACATCGATACATTGGAAAGCTGAGTCAATTGTAGAAATTATTAATGACACCCTAACAAAACTGAAAGATCCCAACCCAGATATTGAAGTTAAGCTAATGGAGGAATCTCTTGTCATGGCCCCTCTACACTTGAAGAAAAGTATAACACTGTTATGTCAAAGAATAGTCCCAGTTATGGGAACATGACACTGAAACCATTAGACTAGAACATTGTGAAAAACCATTTCAATGAAAACTCTTCCATATTAAACAAATATCTCATTGCATTTTTTGGCCAACAAATATATGAACTGACTTTACTACAAAGATTATTGATGTCTGCATTCTCCCACTATGGCCATTGTTTCACTTCAATGTTAAATGTCAAGGTAACATGACATTTTTCTGCATTACTGGGTTATAATTTAAATAGTTCAGTGAAGCCCTTATTCTGGTTTTTGGATTGGAAGATAAGATGGAAAAATGCACTGAAGCGGAATGTAAGATAAAACAAACGCATTTTTTTCGCTGGGCAACTGAAACCGTTAAGTCCAATAAGCTTTTCAGAGATTTTAATTCCATAGACTGTTGTATCTACCCAGATTTCCTATTTGCCTTTAATCAAATAGTCATGTATGTTTCATGTTGTGGTACAAAAAATATATTACAATAAATTTAGTCCTGTGATATTGGTATCCATATGAATCCAATTATATTTCCGATAGACTTTGACTACAAGTCGGGAAATGGGGAATAAGCCTATGATAAATTTTACAGTTGGAGAACAATTGATAATGTTAAATTTTGAGTTTACATTGATGACATTATTCCCAAGTAGACAATGTTACCAAGAGATGAGCTATCAAATACTGCCTGTGTATTCGGCCACAAGGTATTACCATCAACAAGCATGAAAAACTATTCGGCCCTTAACAACTGCCATGATATATTTGTTAAAATATTAGAGCTAATCTGCCTGTACAACCATGCTTTGATGATGTGTGCTCTTATAATAGCACTGAAGTATCTTTCACTTCATTTGGAAGGTAGAAATTTCTGATGACACAGGTTGTTCAGACATACTGCTATCAGGGAATCACTCACTTCTAAGGTTTATAAAGAAAATGACTCATGGATTAATTTGATTATTCACTAAATATTGTGTATCTCAAGACAGAAACCCAAGTCTACTTTTATGGAATAATTTATGATAGATGCAACAAAGAATATTCTAGAAGGACTTGTTATTTGTCAACAATGGGCAGAAGACATTCAGTCAAATTAAATGAATATTTCTTGGTACATTACTCAAGTACCTGAACTGACTGTCAGACAAGTGAGGTACCTCCTTTCACAAGTTTCCTTTGCAGACCTGTTCTAAGAACCAGACTGGCTTAATGTACAAGCTGAAACAATAGCTAAGACCTTTCTATCTGTTGAAAATGTAACTTCCACAGCAGATTCCGGGTGGATTGATGCTACTTTGTTTGGATGATTTGAGTATCTCAGCAACTGCTTATCTCCTAAGATTTTCACGCACAACAGTCTCTAGAGTTTACAGAGAATAGTGTGAAAAACAAACAAAAAAATCATCCAATGAGTGGCAGTTCTGTTTTGCAAAGATGCCTTGTTAATAAGAGAGGTCAGAGGAGAATGGCCAGACAAGTTCAAGCTGACAGGAAGGTGACAGTAACTCAAATAACCACTCATTTTGTGCAGAGAACATCTCTGAACACACAACACATTCAGTTTTGAAGTGGATGAGTGACAGCAGTAGAAGGACACAAAGATACACTCAGTGGCCACTTTATTAGTTACAGGAAGTTCATAATAAAGTGGTCACTGATTGTATATGAATGATTTGGAAGAGGGGACTGAAAGTAATGTATCTAGGTCTGCTGATGACGCTAAATTGAGTGGAAAAGGAAATTGTGCAGAGGATGTTGAGAGTCTGCAGAGAGATAAAGATAGATCAAGTATGCAGAGGGACTTAGGAATGCTTATGTATAAATGATAAAAGTTTGATTTGCGGGCGCAACAGGTTATCAAAACAACAGAATGTTGGCTTTTATTGCTGCAGGGATTGACTTCATGAACTGAGTGGCTATGCTGCAACTGTACGAGCCACTGGTTAGACCAAACCTGGAGTAATATGTGCAATCCCACTCTCCCTACTTGAGGAAAGGCGTAATGGCTTTGGAAGCAGTACAGAGGAGGTTCACGGGTTTGATTCCAGAGATAAGGGAGTTAGTATTCTCTGGGACTACTAGCATCAGAATTCCAAAGAATGAAAGGAGATGTTACAGGACCATGTAAAATTATGAAAGAGATAGATAAGGCAGAGGCAGGAAAGCTGTTTGCAACTAGTAAGTAAAATGAGAACTTGGGGACATAGGCTCAAGATTCAGAGGAAATCGATTACCAAGTTGAAAGTTCAAAGTAAATTTATTATCAAAGTACATAGTATATCTCACTATATACTACCCTGAGATTTGTTTTCTTGTGGTCATACTCAGTAAATCAAAAATAGAATCAATGAATTTAGGACAGAAATGAGGAGAAACAGTTTTTCCCAAAATTGAACCTGTGGAATTCTCTGCCCAGGGAAGCAGTAGAAGCTACCTTTATTAAATACATTTAAGCCACAGATAGAATGTTGAATTTCAAGGGAATTAAGAGGTATGGAAAAAGCAAGTGGGTTAAGTTGTGTCCATGGCTAGATCAGCCATGATCTTATTGAAAGACAAAGCAGGTTTTGTGGGCCAGATGACTTACTAATGCTTCTATCGCTTATGTTCCTTTTTCTTGACCAGAGCCTCAATATCTCTTGTCAACAAAGGTCCTCTAAACTTACCATTCACCCGAACGGGAACATGCTACTCCAGGACTTTTGACATCACACTCTTATAAGCCTCACCCTTGCTATTTGTTCTTTTCTCTTCAAACAGACTCTCCCAATTGATCTCTGCTAGATCCTGCCTAATTCCCTCCAAATCAGCCCTAATACAATTTAGGACCCCAACCTGTAGACCTATCCTATCCTTTTCTGTCACTATTTTAAAACTAATAGAATTAAAACGCTCAAGCCAAAGTGCTTCCTGACTGCCACTTCATTTGCTTGCTCAGCTCATTCTCTAAGAGGACATGCAGTATTGCACACTCCCAGTCAGAGCCTTCCATACATTGACTTGGAAAACTTTCCAGATCAAATTTCCCTAATCCCACCCCATAGTGGCTCTTAACACCATGGGCAGTTAAATCAATGCTAGAGAAATAAAGCTCCCATTAATACAGCTCTATTAGTCTTACCATCATGAGCAATTTCTCTGTACACTTGCGCCTCAACTTCCCACCAAATATTGGGAGTGGGTGGTCTATGGTACAGCCCTGTTACAGTGACCTCTCCTCCATGTTTCTGAGTTCTCTCCATACGGCCTCACAGGACAACCCCCCAAGAAGGTCATCTCTAAGTACTGTGGTTATATCCTCCCTGATAAAAAAGGCATCAAATCCTCCTACTTACATGTAACTCGGTCACACCTGTATCCTGAAATACCGAGCTGTCTGTCCTGCTCTCCTGTTTCAATTATAGATATAACATTCTAGTCCTTAGAGCAAATCCATGCTCTAAAGTATCTGCCTTACCTGTCAAACCTCAGGGACAGGGGTGTAGGACACGATGCAAGCCTAGAGAGTTGGGGTGTGGAAATTTTGCTGGCTGCCTGCTGTGCAAAAACTACTTTCCCTTCGGCATTACAGGGGCTGCAAAGTGCTGTGTGAGCCTCCAGATGGCTATGGATCAAGAGGTGTGACTGACGGCCATGGACCAATGCTGCTGCGATACAAGCCAGGGCCTGATCAACCCTAGCTGGGTGGCCTGGTTGAGGATGTCCGATGTTGAAAGACTTGAAACACCCGATGATCCCAGGTTACATCGCCGTTATGACCTCCCTTATCAAAATGGCAACAAACCCTCTTACTTACCCGCAGCTCTGTCACAGCTGTATCCTGGAATACTGAGCTGTCTGCCCTGCGTTTCTCTTAGCTATGTCCAGCATGCATCTTAGGATGTATGTCAGCACCATGCTCTGAAACAAACTGAGCTTTCCCTGCCTCCAGCTATCCTGATTGCCAATAAAAATCTGACATTTCAGATGAATTTGATGGCCTGGTAAGCCAAGGATATGGTTAATGCATGTGGCCATCAAGATAATGCTGATAAATATTGCAGCAGCTTTTATACAAGTACATAAATAAGCAGAAATTGTCAGTTGCTCTCTGCTGATGGAAATTTCTTTGTCCTTTTTACTATCATTTTGCTGTATTCATGTGGCTTCTGCCACTAAGAAATGTTTCCTTGAGATGGAAAGTTTAGGCTGACAGAGACCAGCCATGATTTGTGTCTTGGGTGTAACCCAGAAAATTACATTAAATTTGCCATAATTTGTACTTTCTTTTCATAACTTGGGAAACAGATTTTTCTCCAATGACAGGATCCAGGAAAATCTGCAGTTATAAACTCTGCCTGTTTGTGCACTGTGTGCCTACAAAGGCAGAACCTTGTCATCATAATGATGTACTGCAGCATCCAATTCCCATCCTAACAGAGTGCATGAAAACTAATAGCGTAGGTTAACTTTTTACCCAGCATCATTTTAAAACTATAGATTTTAACTGTACTATTCTATGCACTGAATTATCTTGTCAGAATCACACATTTTACTTTAAACACACAGAGGAGAAATGTATCTTTACTTTTCTTCATTTGGGTTCCTTATTCCAACAGAAACATAACTCAATAATTTAAAGAAATTTTGAAGTTCACTTAGGTTATTTTGTGAGATGCAATATAGTCAACTGAATGATCATGTAAGCTGTTACTCTTAAATTCTTCATTATTAGTAACAAGAAAATATTCTAGAAAACAAAGGTACTTGCTTAAAATGTTGTAAATATGCTATTGTTTGTAAACAAATCTGGATAATGACACTCTTCAGCAACAGATCACCCAAGTCATTCCTCCATCCAAGTCTGATAGTAGAATATGTCATGAGTACAAGAATCAGTGCCACGTAAAACACATTGCGGCAAGCATTCAGTCCATAACAAACTAAATTAGCTCAGCTGCCAGTTTTACTACAACAAGCTTCATGCAGGAACAGACTGGGCACTATGACCCAGGGAGAGAACTCACTCAGTCACATACAGACCAAAGAGGTGAGGATCGCACTTACGGACAGGGTGACCCACCAAAACACACGTATGGATAACTGTATAATCCAACCTAAAATGTAACAATAAGTTAAGTTGAAAATCGCACCATAATTCCACAAAAGCATTTTAAAACAAGAACGATAAATAGCACTAATAAATGAGTTCTGCTGAAGGGTTTCAGCCCAAAACGTTGACTATACTCTTCTCCATAGATGCTGTCTGGCCTACTGAGTTCCTCCAGCATTTTGTGTGTGTTGCTTGGATTTCCAGCATCTGCAGATTTTCTCTTGTTTGTCATAAATAGTACTGGCCACTAGGAATGCTGGGGCGGGCTGTCAACCACGCCCCCCCCCCCCCCCCACCCGCCTTATCCCCAGGATACTACAATATTATCCTGTTGCTAATGTAGCGGTCAGTGTCTTCTTTTAAGATTATAAGGTATTGCCCATTGATTAAATTAATTAGAGGCTGAACTCTATTTGTAAGAACAGGTCACTAACTAAACAGGGAGAAAGTATGCTGTTTTAGTTCAACTTGTTAATTTCAATTTTAAAGTATGAGAAAAATGCACAAGTAAAATCTCAAGTGTGATAAGCATGCATTAAAATGTATGGAAAATGACTGGGTTAAACATTTGTTGGATCTCTTCCACTCAATTTATATATGGAATGACCTCCCTGTCTATTCTGTGGAAATTGTGCATTTTTTAATGATCTCTTAGTATCATTCTATCAGAGTGATGCCTTTGCATTTTGAAGTATTCCTCAAGTCAGAGGGGCACTAATATCTGCCAGTGATAGAGTCCAATGAACTAAGGGACTGGAGGAGGATTGGGAATAGGAGGTAAACAGGGTCTGATAGATTGGGGAAGAAATCACACAAATGATCAGGAGGTGGGTAATGTGTAAATGGAGAATTTTTATTTCCCTTAGCTCCAGGATCAATTTACAAATCTTTCTCCTTTGCTAGGGACAACCACTTATCATACATTGAAGGTCATTTGTAGAGAGGCAAAGCATATAATGTATACTTCATCAACTAAAATTCAAAATTCCATCAGTTCTAGTGAAATCAGAAGACCTGATTCTCATTGGGATATTTTGCTACATTAGTGATGTTTTGCCATCTGTGAAATAATGTTGCTTCCTCTAGTCACCTGAATCACTTATTTCCTCCCATCACGTAGACAAGAAAGACAGATTATTTTAATCATGCTGTTGGATTGACCTTCAGTTTTACTTCACTGTCATCTTTTGTGGTTTTTAAATTAGCACACAACACGAGATCCAGCAGAAAATAATTAACAAATCCCCTCAAAAAACATATTGAGAAAACCAAAGCTGATGACTTTTGTCATTGTCATAGTCTCTGCTCTCTGACTACTGATTCCAATCCTTTCCTTGACAACTGCCCAAGTCTGAACGAGACTAGTTTTAACCTTGTTGTCATACTTGACTTCATAATTATACCTTTAATAAGAACAGTTATTTCAGCCTCTGCAGCATTGGCTGACTCTCCTAGCATCTGCCTGAGCTTTTCTACTATTGAAACCTACATCCATACCTCTGTTACCTCTAGACTTGACTATTCCTAAACAAGACCTTCTCTTTGTATACACAAGTCACACAAGTCATCCAAAGCTCTTCTTACACCAAAACCCACTCATTCATTTCTCTTCTGCTTGCTGACTGTACTAGTTCACACGTAAGCAATGCATTGACTTAAAGTTCACATCTTCATTTTCAAATATCTCCATGTTCTTACCCTCCCCATCTCTTCAGTGTCTTTGGACTGTTTGAGATATCTATGCCACAATCCTTTTGGTTTATGACTTCACAGATTGCTTCATCAACAATTGAACACTCTACTCACCCTAGTTCACCTTATCATGACTATTCCCTTTGATCTGTCTATTCCCCGATAATTTAAAACTTGGCTGTTTTTGATTAATGGTCTTTGACCTGCAAGGTTAGCTCTTCTCTTTCCAGAGATGCAAATTTCAAAGTTCAAAGTAAATTTAATATTTAAGTACATTCTGTACATGTGACTATAAACAACAAACCTGAGATTCATTTTCTTTCAGGCGTTCACAGTAAAAACAAGAAATACAATAGAATCAATGAAAGATTCCACCCAACAGGACAGACAGGCAATCAATATGCAAAAAAGAACAAACTGTACAAATTCAAAAATAAAATTTAAAAAATTTTGGATAATGGATATATAATAATGGATATATTTTATTTGCCTTATCTGTACCTATTAATACATATCAATATTTTTTAAATTATGAAAATGAGCCCAAGCTTTTTTTTTTACAGAAGAAACAACATATCTCTTACCTAAAGGAGAATTCACAAATGACCCATCAAAATATTGTCCTATTAACGTATTCTTCTGGTCTGAAACCAATCTGGAAAATTTACAAAGAAAAATAAGAACTGAAATTGTGGAAAACATTGCATACACTCAAACACAAATAGATGAACACTACCTCGGACAAAAGGAGGAAGTAGAATTACAGACATTAAAAATCTACACAACGGTCAGGCAAAACCTCAAAGTATATATTTTCATCAATGAAAACAGGATTCAGCACTCCACACGAGCATATGCCATTCTGCCAGGAAACACACACCTCTAAGATTAAATGAAAACACAACCCAGAAAAATGAAGAGATTATGACTACAGAAGCTAAAGTAAGCCAATTCAAGAGCATGATGTCCATGGAAGACATCCTCACTAACTGAGCAGACTAGATGTCAACAGTAGTCTGGTTTGGGGTCTTCAGGTGGGAGCAGCAGAGCAAAGCCCAAAAGAGATGCTGCAGAATTCCATTCAAAGGAGAAGCCCCTTTGTAAGAAGTGCTTTGTGCAGATGAGTAGTTCAAAGAAGGAATTGCCAATACTCCTGAGTTAGCCAATTCGTTCAAGAAGATCTTCAAGAGAAATTCAAACTCTCGCTGATGTCCTTCACACAGAACATGGATTCAGCACACAAATAATCAAAACGAAGCATCCTAACCATTTCAAAAATGAGCTCCAATGTTTATGTGCACTTATAGACTGTTTAACTGTAATTGTTCCTTTTACCTTTCTGTTTTTTTCCTGTTAAGTATTTGACAAAGTTGAAATATTGGTAAATATACTTTCATTATAATTTTATGCCAGTGTACCATCTGTCATGTATTTATACAGCATTCACTACAATTAATGCTTCTCCCTGGAATCTCCCAAATTTCCTGTGTGGTTAAACCCCAAATCATACCGACCCTAGATGTATATTTTTTTATGAAAGGTGGCCTTCTCACCACTGAGTCATGAGGCTGTTAGCAGATTTAGCTAACGAACCAAGTTTGTACACAAGTCCAGTGAGCAGGCTGCATATGGGAGCTCATCTGGGATTGGATGCTGTGCAAATGCTGTTTAAGGACTACTTATATGGCTTATTTGTATGTTTAAGCCATGTTTAAACTAGTGTTTGTGGAAAGTGAGGTGCATCATAATTAAGGTACTTTATTATGGATGCCAAGAAGAATAAGGTTGGGTGCGATTCGAAGGAGATATCATAAGTAATCCTTGGGTTCTGAGCAGGTGGATATTCGAATTCCCGATGAACTGCTACTTGGAGTGCTGAGTTCTGGAAAAGTAATGGGGAATGTTACACTGATTGAACAGTGTTTTGACCAATCAGCTGGTAAGGATGTCGTGTTAGTCTAGACTACAAGTGACGTGATTGGCGTTGAGCTGCCTGATAGGGTAGTGGCACCTGGAGAGTTAGGGTCATGGCTAGTTCATATCTCCAGAGAAGGGGCGAATGGAGCTGAGGGTGAAGACTTTAAAGACAAGTTGCGATGAGGGAAAGGAGTTGACTGATGTGAGAAGCTCTATAAGTCCCTTAGCTGCTGAATTAAATTCTGAGCTAGTTTTTGCTATTACATCACTGGTTGTTAAATGCCAAAGTATAGGTAGGCTGAGGCTGCTCTCTGAAGTTAAGCCCACACCTGACAGGGAAGAAGAATATGAGGCTTGGGCTAAGCAGACATCTCAGTTCCTGGATGCATGGCTGTGATCAGATAATATGACAAAACAGAGACTGATAGAGAGCTTAAAGGGATAAATAATCCAGGAACCAGAGGCTAGGAGGGAAACTGTGCCTTTGTAAGGATATGATGCTGAAGGTGGTGAATGGAAGGATTGCCTTCTGCAAGTCATGCTGTTCTGGGAGAAAAATGAAGATCAAAACCAGTCCCTTATAGAAAAAAAACGGGGAACTCAAGGATGTGACTAGTAAAAAAAGATAATTCAGTCAACCAAGATGAGTGTGAAGCTCAGGAAGGCAAACATAGTGTGGTGTTCTGGGGACCTGGTCAACAAACAGTTTGCCCCAGCATTCCTAATGGCCAGCACTACTTATTGTTGTTGATTTAAAATGCTTTTCTGAAATTATGGTGAGAAGTTCAATTTTATTTATTGTTACATTTTAGTTTGGGTTATACAGTGGTTACAGGATGTTACATTTATCACTGGGACTGGAATGCCAAAGTTGGAAGTCACAGAACACCTGGAGTAATGGTCAACTTTGACCTTTGAAAATGGAATGAAGCAGGACATTGACTGGTGGAACTTTGCCAACTTAACTCTCTGGTTATAGCAAACATCCCCTTCCAGCAGCAATCAGAGATGGGGAAGCTCTATAGTCAGCTAAAACAAGACCAAGAGCAGATTGTCACTCAGACCATGAGGTGCATGTTGCAACATTCAGAATGAAATTGAAGAGCATCAGAAAAACCAATGTACCAGCAAAGTTTGATGTTGATAGCATCCCTCAAGAATATGCTGTGGAGGTGAAGAACATATTCAATGGATTAAGCCTGATAGACAGAAAGGCAGAAGAATGGATAGAAGTAAGGAACATTATTGCAAGAGGTGGCAATGACAAATATTGCAACTAAAAAGAAGACCAGGAAAGCAAAATAGCTTTCTGTGGAGGCTGTACAAGTGGCTGAACAGTGAAGAGGTGAAGGTCAATGGAGATTGGAACAAGTACTTTCAACTGAATGCAAAGTTCAAGAAAATAGCAAGGAAAGATAAGGAAACTTAGTTAAAGGAGCAATGCAAAGAAGCTGAAGAAACCAAAAGAATTGGAAAAACAAAAGATCTATTCAAGGAGATTAGAGAAATCAAAGGAACATTTCATGCAAAAATGAGTATAGTAAAAGACAGAGAAGGGAAGGACCTTACAGAGGTAGAAGATATTAAAAAGAGATGGCAGGAATATGCAGAAGAATTGTACAGGAAAGATCCCAACAGTGAAGACACCTGCAATGATTCTCTCATCGATTTAGAGCCATACGTTCTGGAAAGTGAAGTCGAAAGGTTGATGGAAAACATTGCCAATAATAAGGCTGCAGGATGTGACAGGATTCCAGTTAAATTGTTTAAAACTTTAAAAGGTGATGCTGCAAATGTTTTGCATGCAATTTTCCAGCAGATCTGGAAAACCCAATAATGAACATTAGACTGGAAAAGATCAGTTTATATCCCAATTCCCAAGAAGGGAAATGTAAAGGAATGTTCAAAATACTGAACAATTCCACTAATTTCATGTGCTGGCAAGATAATGCTACAGATCATGCAAGCATGACTCCAGCAATATATAGCATAAGAACTGCCAGATGTACAAGCTGATTTTAGAAGAGGCAGAGGCACCAGAGACCAAATTACTAACCTATGCTGGATAATGGAGAAATCAAAGGAAGTCCAGAAAAGTATTTATTTATGCTTTATTGACTACTCTAAAGCCTTCGGCAGTGGCAACCACAACAAATGATGGCAAATCCTTAAAGAAATGGGGATATCTGATCTGTCTTATGAGAAGCTTATACGAAGATCAAGAAGAAACAGAACTGAACACGGAACAACAAACTGGTTCAAGATTGGCTGCATACTGTCACCCTAATTATTTAATATATATACTGAACATATCATAACGAATGCTGGTCTAGAGGATGCAAATGTGGAATCAAAATTGCCAGATGAAATACTAACAACATTAGATATGCAGATACTATTCTAATGACTGAAAATGAGGAGGATCTGAGGAAGCTTCTAATCAAAGTGAAAGAAGAAGGTGAAAAAGCTGGTTTGTTGCTCAATATTAAGAAAACCAAGATTATGTTGACCAGCCCTATTAACTCCGTGGTAATAAATGGAAAGGAAGTTGAAGCAGTGATGGATTTTGTCTTCCTCGGTTCAAAGACTTCTATAATTGGTAACTGCAGCCACAAAGTTAAACAACACTTACTTCTGGGGAGAACAGCAATGGCAAATTCAGATAAAATTCTGAAGAGCAGAGACTTAACATTGTCTACAAAGATCCGTATAGTCAAGTCTATGGTATTTCCAGTTGTGATGTATGACTGTGAGAGCTGCACTATTAGTAAGGCAGAATACAAAAGAATCAACACCATTGAAATTGGATGCTGGAGGGAAGTGTTAAGAGTTTTTTGGACAGCAAGAAAATCCAACAAGTCAATGCTTGATGAAATACAGCCAGACTGCTCACTTGGAGGCTTGATTATGAGACAAAAGCTCATGTATTTTGGCCACACCATGAGAAGACAGGATTCCTTGGAGAAACATAGAAAACCCTCAGCGCAATACATGCCCTTCAGCCCACAATGCTGTGCAGAACACGTACTTTTTTTAGAAATTACCTATGGTTACCCATAGCCCTCTATTTTTTTCAAGCTCCATGTACCTATCCAGAAGTCTCTTAAAAGACCCTATTGTATCCGCCTCCACCACCATCACCGACAGTCCATTCCACGCACTCACCAGTCTCTGCGTAAAAAAACTTCCATCTGACATCTCCTCTATACCTACTTCCAAGTACCTTAAAACTGTGCTCTCTCATTAGCTATTTCAGCCCCGGGGAAAAGCCTCTGACTATCCACATGATCAATGACTCTCATCATCTTATACACCTCTATCAGGTCACCTCTCATCCTCCATCATTCCAAGGAGAAAAGGCCACGTTCATTCAACCTATTCTCATAGGGCATGCTCCCTAATTCAGGCAACATCCATGTAAATCTCCTCTGCACCCTTTCTATAGTTTCCATATCCTACCTATAGTGAGGTAACCAGAAATGAGCAGAGTACTCCAAGTGGGGTCTGACCAGGGTCCTATATAGGTGCAACATTGCCTCTCAGTGCTTAAACTCAGTCCCACAGTTGATTAAGGCCAATACAACATAAGCCTTCTTAACCACAGATTCAACCTGCACAGCTGCTTTGTGTGTACTATGGACTCGGACCCCAAGGTCCCTCTGATCCTCCACACTGCCAAGAGTCTTACCATTAATACTATATTCTGCTATTATATTTGACCTACCAAAATGAACCACCTCACACTTATTTGGGTTGAACTCCATCTGCCACTTCTCAGCCCAGTTTTGCATCCTATCAATGTCCTGCTATAAACCCTGACAGCCCTCCACACTAACCATAACACCTCCAACTTTTGTGTCATCAGCAAATTTACTAACCCATCCCTCCACTTCCTCATCCAGGTCATTTATAAAAATCACGAAGAGATCCCTGAGGCACACCACTGGTCACCAACCTCTATGCAGAATATGACCCGCCTACAACCACCCTTTGCCTTCTGTGAGCAAGCCAGTTCTGGATCCACAAAGCAATGCCTCCTTACTTTCTTAATAAGCCTCGCATGGGGTACCTTATCAAATGCCTTGCTGAAATCCATATATATTACATCTACTGCTTTACCTTCATCAACATTTACATCCTCAAAAAAATCAATCAGGTTCCTAAGGCACGACCTGCCTTTGACAAAGCCATGTTGACTATTCCTAATCATATTATGCCTCTCCAAATGTTCATAGATCCTGCCTTTTCCATCAACCTACTAACCACTGAAGTAAGACTCACTGGTCTAAAATTTCCTGGGCTATCTCCACTCCCTTTCTTGATTAAGGGAACAACATCTGTAATCCTCCAATCTTCTGAAACCTCACCCATCCTCATTGATGATGCAAAGATCATTTCCAGAGGCTCAGCAATCTGCTCCCTTGCCTCCCACAGTAGCCTAGGGTACATTTCCTCTGGTCCTGGAGACTTATCCAACTTGATGCTTTCCAAAAGCTCCAGTACATCCTCTTTCTCAATGTCTATATGCTCAAGCTTTTCAATCCGCTGTAAGTCATCCCTACAATTGCCGAGATCCTTTTCCGTAATGAATACTGAAGCTAAGTATTCATAAAGTACCTCTGCTCGCTCCTCTGGTTCCATATACACTTTTCCACTGTCACACTTGCTTGGTCCTATTCTTTTATGTCTTATCCTATTGCTCTTCACGTACTTGTAGAATGACTCTCATGTTGGGTAAAGCAGAAGGTAAAAGTAGGAGAGGATGATAGAGGCTATGATGGATAAATAATATTACTCAGACAATGTGTTTGACTTTGGTGGATTTTAGAGAGGCAGTTTCCAACAAGAAGTCTGGGTGTGCAGGAATCCATGAGGTCACAAAAAGACTGAACAACAACAACATACATTTGTTCACTTGTGTGTTTGTGGATCATCCCGACTGTAAGCAGAATACCTCCCTCATCTGCATGTGTCTGAGTGGCTTCTCTTCCCGGGTCATGTGCCAGGTCTGTTTTCGTGCTTGTCACAATAAAGACTTCAGTTGAGATAAACAAGCTTTTCTTGTCTTTCATTGTGGACCAAATGCTCGCCACATTGGTGTCAGGAGTGGGATTAGTAATTGACAGTGAGGTTCAAGAGCTATAACATCGGATGGAGCACCTTATGACCCAGGGTATAAGCCCAGGGACTGACTGGCATTTCCCATACCCCTGGACTGGAGTCCCAAAAACGGCTGGCTGAGCGTTATGCTTTTTCAGGGAACCCCGATAGGGTGAGTATACCTAGGCTCCCTAAACCAGGTACACAGCAGGGTGCATCACCCACCTCCCTTATGGAGGAACCCAAGATACCAGCCCATGGGATGACACCCTGGGAAAGGTTTCACTTCTAATGTAATGGTCTTTCTGTAGAAGCAGTGTTTGGGTTATGGTTAGAGATAATGGGTGCTTTGGAATGTGAGCTGTCCAATGAGGGGAGTGGGTTTCATATTGTGTGACTGACACCAGTGTAAGCTGGGTCTTTTGTTTGGTGGGAGACGAAGAGAGAAGACGCCAGAGAGAAGAGGTTGTAGGACTTGACCCAGAGTGGGGCCAGGATTCGACGGAGCTCGGGGTGAGATCGATGGAGGATCAGTGAAGAGGAAACCATGAGCTGCAACTTACACATTACACTGTGCACATTACATTGTGCACATTACACTGTTCCATTAAAATGGGCCCTGGACTTCCGGTAAGATGGCGATTGTTTAGTCACTTCAAACTTTTGCTCCGTTATACTTCCTATTTTTGCACTATGTGTCTCCCTTTTTAAACCTTAGTTTGTTATTTTATTTGCTTTCTTTTATCTGCCTGCGAATATGTCTATCTTATAATGGCTACAAAAAGTACTAAACTCGGGAAAAAAGAAACTTCCACGGCTCTGTCGGCCGAGATACTCTCTATCCTGGAACAGCATTGACAAGATACTCTAACGGATACCAAGACTGAATTTAGAGCTTCTATCAGTCAGCTGGAGTCAAAATTGGATCAGATTAATGCCAGAGTGGATGACCATGCTGAACATCTATCTCGCATCGACCTAACCTCTGAAGGTTTAGAACGCCGTGTTCAACATCTGGAAGCTCTCTGCTCCAACCTAACGGAAAAAAACAGTAAACTTACTTCCAAAATGGCGGATCTCGAAAATCGGAGCAGACGCTGCAATCTGCAAATTCTCGGTTTGCCGGAGGCCACCGTAAAGGGCTCTTCCGTTGAATTTTTCTCTTCTTTTCTCTGTGAGATTTTCGGGAAAGAATTTCTCCCGACTCCACCTGAGCTAGAAAGAGCTCACAGGATTTATGTTCCTCGTGCCATTTTGGGTTCTAGACCACGGCCAATTATCCTGTGTTTTCATCGATATCAGGTGAAAAACCATTTGATTATGGAGGCACGCCGAAGAGGTACTCTGACTTTCCAAAATACCACTATTCGTTTCGTCGAAGATTATGCCCCCCAGGTTCTGAAGATGCGTGCTGAGTTCAAAGGCGTATTGAAAGCGCTTTTTGATCGTGGATTCAAACCTTCTCTTCGTAACCCTGCCGATCTTTGAATTACGCTTACTACTGGAGAATATAAGTGGTTTAAATCAGTGAAGGAGGATGAGTTGTTTGTTGGAAATCTTCCAGCCATCTTGACTTCTTTGGACCCGGTTTGATTTTCTAAAATGGCTGATAAGTACTTCTTGAATTAAAGTTTTTTTTGCGAACTCAGACTCTACTTGAATAATTCAGACATTAACTACTGAGATTCTAAGGGTTCTAGTTAGTCTCTCCCTGGACTTGGTGCGATTTTCTTAAATAGATGATTTAAATTTAATGTTTCCTTGCGGACTTTAGATTTTACTTGTGAAATTTATTCTACTTCTGAATAACTTTAACTATAGAGAACTACAATTGGTCTTAATTTGTTTTGGAGGCTTAGAGTTTCTTATTGAAGGCCTCCCTGTTGATTTATGGTATAAGATTTGCCTTTTTTTTAAAATGGCTGATATGTACTCTCTTTAAATTTATAATTTCCCCCCTTCCCCCCCTTTTATCTTTTTCTTTCAATTTTTCATAGTTTCTCGCCGGTAGGTTAGGTTTTTTTTGGTTTTTTTTGTATTAAGTTTTATATCTTCTGACAAAGTTGTTCCTATTTGTAATTTTGCTCTCTAGTGCATAAATTAGGTAGTATTTGCTATATTATCTATACGGAGCCTATGTCAATGATACAGAACTGGAAGTTATTTTTGGGGTAACATTTTTTTGTAGAGCTAGCTGCTTTTTTGGGTAGCCATCTAGTTTTCGGTTGTGAGGGTGGGGTGGATTCTCCAGTTCCAACAATGTTTACTGTTTTTTCTGTTTTCCCTTGTTATTCAGGACATGTTTCTGTCCTGATTTTACTGATTTATGTTTATATTTTTGCTCCCAGACTGTTTTGCAATGTTTGATTTTATATATGCCTACTACCTTTTATGTATTAACAATTGATAATGGTTAATACACTGAAATTTGTGAGCTGGAATGTAAAGGGATTGAATCATCCTGTTAAAAGAAGAAAGGTCTTCTCCCATATTAAGCAACTTAAAGCTGACATTGCTTTCCTCCAAGAAACTCATATTCGTAGTTTTGATAATTCTCGGCTTTTGTCAAAGTGGGTGGGTCAGCATTTTCATTTATCCTTCCCGGCCAAAGCTAGGGGGGTTTCCATCCTTATTAATTCAAATATTCCTTTTGAACTCCATAGTAAGATATCTGACACAAATGGCCATTTTATTATCGTTTCTGGTATATTATATAATACTAAAGTTGTACTAGCAAACCTGTATGCTCCCAATTCTGACGACATTAATTTTTTTGAAAGTTTTTTCTCCTCACTACCAGATTTAAATTCATATTCTCTTATATTAGGTGGCGACTTTAATTGCTGGTTAGATCCCAATTTGGATCGATCATCCTCTGTTACTAGATCACCTACTAAATCTGCTTTAGCTATTCACTCTTTTCTTTCTAACTATGGTATCTCTGATATATGGCGTTTCCTTCATCCTACTGAGAGAGATTATTCCTTTTTTTCACATGTTCACCATACCTTTACTAGAATTGACTATTTTTTAATTGATAATCAACTTATTTCATTTGTCCATTCTTGTGACTATCAGAGTATACTGATTTCTGATCATGCTCCAATTACTTTGTCTCTAAATTTTCCTGGTCTCCCTCAGAGGAATAAACATTGGCGTTTTAACCCGACTTCATTATCGGATGATGATTTTCTAAAATTTATTAAGGATCAGATAAATTTTTATTTAAACACTAATATGTCATCTGAAATGTCATCCCAGATTGTCTGGGATGCCATGAAAGCATATTTGAGGGGTCAAATAATCTCATATACAGCAAATCTTAATAGAAAGTCCCGTATAGATCGATTAGACCTAATTAATCAGATTAAATGATTAAAGAATTAGATCAATTATATGCTCAAACTAATAACCCTGAATTATATAAGAAGCGTGTAGAACTTCAATCTAAATTTGACCTTCTCTCTACTCAACCTGTCGAACATCAACTTCTTGAAAGTAAGAGTCGCTTTTATATTCATGGTGACAAATCTGGTAAATTTCTAGTTAATCAGTTGAGGCGTTCTAAAGCTAAACAACATATCACAAAGATCCAGAAGGAGAACGGGGATATTACATCGATTCACTCAGAAATCAATGACGTATTTAAAATTTTTTACTCTCGGCTTTATTCCTCTGAATCTCTGAATGAGAATATTTCTGTTGATCTTTTTTAAAATACTCTGAATATTCCTTCACTTTCATCTGATTTTAAAGCAAAACTTAATGAGCCTATATCATTAGAAGAAATATCTTTTGCAATTTCTTCATTGTCTTTAGGCAAATCTCCTGGACCTGATGGGTTCCCCGTAGAATTTTATAAATCATTCTCTTCACTCCTTTCTCCTCAGTTACTCTCAGTACTATTTGTCTCATTTAACTATGGTAAAGTGCCACCCTCATTTAATGAGGCATGTATTATGTCCTACCGCCTCTGTTTTGACTAATTCTCAGCAATCCCAGTTATTTAACCTCAAATATGGCACCCGTCAAGGATGCCCTTTAAGTCCCTTTCTTTTCGATTTGGCTGTAGAACCTTTGGTGATAGCATTCCGAAACTGTCCTGAATTGACTGGGATTTGGAGGGGGGGTGTTGAGCATAAAGTTTCTCTTTATGCTGATGATCTATTACTTTTTCTTTCAAATACGTCCACATCCTTACCTCCAATGTTTTCACTTCTTGATCAATTTAGCCAGTTTTCTGGCTATAAACTTAATTTACATAAGAGTGAACTTTTCCCAATTAATAAAGAAGCACAAGTATTAAGCACAAGCATTTCATGACCTCCCCTTTAAAGTAGTACATAATCAATTTACTTACTTTGGTATTACAGTTACAAGGAAGTTTAAAGATCTTTTTCGTGAAAATTTTGCCAATCTTTTATACACTACAAAACATAGTCTGTCACACTGGTCACCTCTATCTATGTCCTTGGTAGGTCGTATTAATGTTGTTAAAATGTACGTTCTCCCTAAATTTTTATATTTATTTCAATCTATCCCAATTTTTATTTCTAAAACCTTTTTTGATTCCTTAGACTCTATTATTTTGTTCTATCTCTGGAAGAATAAGCATTCTAGAATTAATAAAGTTTATCTTCAAAAATCTAAAAAAGAGGGTGGCATGGCCTTACCTAATTTTCATTTATACTACTGGGCAGCTAACATTCGTTGCACTATTTCTTGGTCTTTTTTTCATAGACAATCTGAGTGCCCTAATTGGGTAGCAATGGAGCTGAATTCCACTAAAGATCTATCTATTTCTGCACTTCTTGGTTCTGCACTCCCTAGTAGTTTGTCTAGACTAATTGTTAATCCTCTTGTTAGACATACTTTGCGAATATGGGCCCAGTTTAGGAAATTTTATGGTTTTTATGGTTTTTCCCTTTCTAGTCCTATCTTACATAATCATCTTTTTCTACCTACTATGTATGATTCAACATTCTATGATTGGTATAGGAAGGGCATTAGACATTTTGAAGATCTTTTTATCGATAATCGCTTCGCATCCTTTCAACAGCCCTCTGCTAAGTTCAATCTGCCTAATGGCCATTTCTTTAGATATCTCCAAATCAGACACTTTATCAATCCTTTAATTCCCAACTTCCCTGAAATGCCCGAGAAAAATGCTATGGATTTCTTTCTTTCTATTAATCCACTGGGTAAAGGCTTAATATCCTTTATCCATGATAAATTAGTATCCTTACGGCGTGCCCCTGTGGATAAAATTAGAATGGCTTGGGAGCATGACTTAAATATCCCTTTATCTGATGAGATTTGGGACTCGATTCTCAAATCAGTTAATTCAACCTGTCTTTGTGCTCGCCACTGCCTTTTACAGTTTAAGATTGTTCATAAAGCCCATATGTCCAAATCTAAATTATCTCGATTTTACCCTAATATTAGTCCTCTTTGTGATAAATGCAAAAGTGGCGAGTCTTCTCTTACTCATATGTACTGGACCTGTCCTAGCTTAGAGAAATTTTGGAAAGATGTTTTTATAACTTTATCCTGTATTCTGAATCACCACTTAGAACCTAACCCTTTAATTGCTCTGTTTGGTTTCTTGGGTGAGACAGATATACGCTTGAGTTCGACTAAATGTCAAATATTATCTTTTGCCTCTCTCCTGGCTAGACGTCTAATCCTCCTTAGATGGAGAGATGTTGCCCCACCCATACATGCTCAATGGCTTAACGATATCATGTCCTGTTTAGACCTTGAAAAAATCCATTATTCAATTCTTAATTTGGATATAAAGTTTCATAAGGTCTGGGGACCTTTTATTGAGTATTTTCATAGTTTTCCTCTTAATTAAGTATTTTTTTCCAGTCCCTTGCTTTCAGCTCTTTTTTTTGGTAGTAGGCATTATTATCTTCTGTTTTTAAGTGTATTTACAGTTTTGGGGGTTTGAATGTTCTGATTTATATTTTCTACATTTTGTTTTGGTTGGTCTGGAGTTTTTTTTTGTTGTGGGGCTTGGGGAGGACACTAACTTTACATGACTTCAATTTGAGTGCTTTCTCAATTATCTTATTTTGTACTATATTACAGTTGTATGTTTATCTTGCACTGTACTAATTTTCTACTTTGTTTTGGTTTTTTTTATTTGTAGTGTTGTAGAAAATGCATGAAAAAAATCAATAAAACAAAAAATGGGCCCTTTTCCTTTTTTTGGCTTTTTCTTCACTAACCCTTTAGTCGAATTAAGAATTATAAAGCTAAATTATTTAATTGTATGTGGTATACTGTCTGTTAGGTTCTAAGGTTGTCAAGCCGAGGAGTGGTAGTGGGGACAAGCTCCCACTATCTAAAAGTGCTCCTCACGGCATGTGCCTCAAATAGCCTCTGACAACCAAGTCCAACTCCTAGGCTTCTCATATGGCTTAGCCTCTAAGCCTGGCGGAATAGTTTCTACTGACAGGAGAAGGGGCGAAGGTGGGTCCTGGTGCCTCAAAACCAGTGTTTCGAGTAAATGGAGCTTGTCAGCCTGGTTTCAAGCCTCCGCTGTCTTGTGGCCATACCCACTCATGGGAAAGGCTTTGGGAATAAACCCTGAGGACAAATCCAGAGCTGGAGTCCCTAAGGCAGTCCGACGTTGCCTTCAACCTCGTTCTGGCAACTCCTGCGATGTCATTGGTGCCAAGCTTTATCGACCCTGGTCGTTCCCTTGAACAACATCGGTGGCTTGGAGAGGGGAGACTTGCTGTTTGGGCAACTGCTGGTCTTTCATACAAGCTTGTCCAGGCCTGCGCCCTGGAGAGGACACTCCAGTGTCACCTCACCATGACGACAGACTGAAGTAAGACTTTCCAGATGCAGATCCGTGGTCTCACGAGACTAACGGATGCCATCACTGTCTGTTATATTGTAGAACTTATTTATAATAGAGTAACGAATCATGCAGCATCCACATAGGCAGGGGGTTTTGGGGTGGGCTTGTACCTCAATCTCACACATTTGCTGGGGTCAGAGATTGTCCTCCCTGGACTTATGCAGCCAACAGAACCAGAGCATTTCAGTTGTGGGAGTATCATCTGGGATCGATCTTGTTGGATGCTGTGTGATTGCCCTGAGCTTTAATCCAGTGCGTTGTCTTTTAAAGTCTCTGCTAAATTATTGTCTGGAAAAATGATTACGGTACATGGTTATGGATGGTGCCGCGGCTGAACGGTGGTGGGAATCCACAGGGTTACTGGTAATGACTGCATGCGTGTTAAGTGGGTTAGACATTTGTATCCATGATGAATTGTTAATTCAAATTTTAAGAACTGTTAAGGCTGTGAGGAAAAGTTACAATTGTGTGTGGAGGTGTGATAAAATCACGGGTAAAGATTTTGATTTATTCCAGACTAGTGTTGACGTAACAGCAATGGAACTGCCTGGTACTATTGGGCCCCGGGAGGTGGGGGGCGGGGTGTGTACTTTCCAGGAAGAGGAGAGTGTAGGGGAATGGGCCAAATCGCAGGTCAAGTCTCCCATAGCTGGGGGCAGAGAATTCAAAGACAGGGCGCTCTCATTTCTGTGACTGGCCTCTGCAGAGGTGGAAGACATTCGGCAGCATTTGTGTAAGTTGAAGGAAGCTGGTATCATCACTGAGTCCCGAAGCCCCTATGCATCTCCAATAGTGGTAGCCAGGAAGAAGAATGGGAAGGTATGCATTTGTGTGGACTATAGGTCTCTGAACAGGCATACTGTCCTTGACCAAGGATCGAAGATGTGCTGGCCTGTCTGAGTGGTGCAAAGTGGTTCAGTGTGCTGGACTTGAGAAGTGGATATTACCAGATCCCCATGAGTGAGGCCGACAAAGAGAAGACGGCATTTATATGTCCACTGGGATTCTTCCAGTTCAAAAGGATGCCCCAGGGCATGTTGGGAGCCCCTGCCACCTTTCAACATGTCATGGAGAAAATGGTGGGGGATATGAACTTGCTTGAGATACCTGGGTGACCTCATGTTCCTCCAAG
Organism: Hemitrygon akajei; assembly: GCF_048418815.1. NCBI lineage: Eukaryota > Metazoa > Chordata > Chondrichthyes > Myliobatiformes > Dasyatidae > Hemitrygon > Hemitrygon akajei. Next base: position 149,091,297 of record NC_133126.1, on the reverse strand, counting down.
GTGGACCCAAACACTGAGGAACATGAAGTGAAACTACTGTAGCTACTGGCCTGCCTGAAAGCTGAAGGGTTAAAACTTTCCCTAGACAAGTACCAGTTGTGCAAGATGTCTGACGGTTATGTTGGGCACATAGTCTCACGCTCACGGAATTGAGTAACTACAGATTTGTCTAACATAGAGACGGTGATCACACAGCTAAGACCCCAGACTGTGAGCACTTCGCGCTCGTTCCTTGAATTCTGGGGGTACTATTGGAGGTTCGTGAAGGGTCACGCAAAAGTGAGTCACCCTTTAAATCAGTTTCTGTCTGGTTACCCTCCCTTGGGGAAATAAGGGAGGAGAACAAAAGGTGAGAAGGTAAAAAGTACCTTACCTTTCAGAGCCTTTTGGAGCGAAGTGGGATGCGAAATGTGAAGAGGCCTTTCATATGCTGATGGAGCTGCTGACACAGGCACTTGTGAGGGCTTTTGCAGACCCCCGATTGCTGTATGTACTGCACACAGATGCCAGTAAAGATGGTTGACGGGGTGTCCTGTATCTGGATCAGGGCATCGGGTTGAGACCTGTTATGTTTGTCAGCTGGATTCTGTCACCCTCTGAGAAAAACTATCCCACGCACAATTTGGAGTTCCTGGCAATGAAATGGGCTCTGGTGGATAATTTGAGTGACTACCTCTATGGTGCCAAGTTTGAGGCGAGGACGGACAACAATCCCCTATTTTATATCTGACCTTGGCAAAATTGGATGCTAAGGGCCATTGGTGGTTGGTGGCAATATCTGCCTATGATTGCAGCCTGAAGTACAGGCCGGGAAGCAGGAAGAGTGATGCTAATGTTTTGTCTCAACGTGTGCATGAGGAACTGGACAGGGACTAAGAGCAGGAGAGCGTTCCTGCCCTGGGGGTGAAAGCCATGTGCCAGTTTGCCATAACGATGAAGCCAGATGGAAGGCAAGGGCAGGATCGAGCGGTAGATCAATTGGGAGCTTCTGATGATGCCATTCCACAAGCTTACTGTAACCTGACTGCTCTGAAGACAAAACAGTTACTGGAATTGAGTCCTGGGGAAGTGGCAGCTGCTCAGCAAGATGAACCAGGCCTTGGTACCATTTGGTCAGTGGTCGAAAAGGGAGAAGACAAAACGCAGTGCGGTGCCTCCATTACCAAGAGAATGGCCCAGATTAGAGTTGAGGAAGCAGATCCTATACTGGGTCACATTGCCTCCGGATCAGCCTCGGCATTCCCAGCTGGTTCTACCTGAGAAGTATCGGACGATTGTGTTGAAGTCACTTCATGATGATTCTGGATATTTGGGTGTTGAAAAGACCTATGGATTGCTCAGAGATCGGTTCTATTGGCCCTGAATGAAGCCGGAGATAGAAGAATACTGCAAGTTGTACGGAGGAAGATGCTGCCTACGAGGACTGCTCGCTTGTCCCACTTACAGAGTGCGGGGCCCCTGGACCTAGTGTGTATGGATTTCCTGTCAATAGAGCCAGATGCCAGTAACATGGTGAATGTCTTAGTCATCATGGATCACAACATCAGATAGGCGCAGGCTTTCTCTTCCAAGGATCAGAGGGCGTCCACGGTGGCCAAAGTGTTATGGGAGAAGTATTTAATTTATTATGGCCTCCTCAGGCAGAAACATAGTGATCAAGGATGCGATTTTGAGAGTAGGCTCATTCATGAGTTATTGGGCACGCTTGGAGTCGAGAAGTCGAGGACTACGCCTTATCACCTGCAGGGTGATTCCCAAACCCGAGAGGTTTAATCTGACCATGCTCGGAACCTTGGAAATCAGCAAGAAGAACAAGTGGAGTCGACATATTGGACATCTGGTCCACTGCAATAACTGTACATGAAGTGAAGCTACTGGGTACTCGCCATATTATCTGATGTTTGGGCGTGAGGCGAGGTTACCCATCGACCTTTGTTTTGGGACTGGCGAGGAAGACTTACCGCCAAAGACTTATCTGAAGCATGTGTCTGATATGAGAAGGGAGCTGAAAAAGGCTTATGAATTAGTTGAGCTCGCAGCTGCCAAGCAGAATCAAGGGAATAAGAGGAGGTATGATCAAAAGTTTAGGATCCCCCAACTCATGCCAGGAGATCGAGTCCTCATAAGGAATTTGGGACTAACTGGGAAGCATAAGTTGGCTGACCGCTGGGTGGCTACACCCTATGTAGTGGAGTGTCAGATGCCAAACGTACCAGTTTCCAGGTGAAACCAGAGGATGAAAATGGGCCTGTCAAGATTCCCCATCGGAACCACCTTCTGCCTCTGGGACAAGAGGTGCAGGTTGACCCAGAGCCCGACCTGGAGCCTACACCTAGTAAGAGGACTCTGTGGCATCACTGAGTGACTGAAGGACCAACAGCAGGAGAGATTAGACCGGCCCACTACCCTGAATGGGATACGGACTCAGAGGATGAGGAAATGTGGATGTGGTATGTGCTGCCTTTTGCTAACTCCCCACTGACTGAGGAAGAGATTCCCAACCCTTCTCACGTTGAGTCAGGTGAAATCGGGGGGACTATCTGTGCATAGGCTGAGTTTCAGCAGGGCCATGAAGGGGATGAAGTAGGGCTCAGCCAAGTGGCAGAGGGGTCCGAGTTGCAAGAGTGCACATGTGATTGACGGGTGGAGGCCTTGCGATGTAGTCCAGAAGTATCCCAAGGAGTGTCTGAACCTGAAGAAGTAGATGAAGGGGTAAGGAGGTCTCTTAGAATGAGGAGACCACCAGATAGGCTGGCCAGTGTAGCACCGGGGGAACAGAGTGTGACACCTATCGCCTTGGAGAGCTGTGTCACTGCCATTTACACCTTGGTTGGACTTTGTACTTTGTACGAAGCAGTGGCATATTATCTGAATGTCATGAGGACATGACTAATTTTGGTGGGGGGAGAGTGTAACACACTGGGAAAGGTTTCACTGCTAACATCATGGTCTTTCAGTAGAAGGAGCTTTTCCATTATGACTAGCGATAGCAGGTGCTTTGGAATGAGAGCTGTCCGGTGAAGGGAGTGTGGTTTCGTGCTGTGTACCTGACACCGACCGGGGTGATCTGGGTCTTTTGTTCGGTGGGAGATGAAGGACAAAGATGCTGGAGAGAAGAGGTCGTAATACTCGAGCCGGAGTGGGGCCATGATTCGACGAAGCCCAGGGAAATCGAAGGAGGATCGGTGAAGGGGAAACCGTGAACTCCAAGTTGTGCACATTAAATGTTTCATTAAAATGGGCCCTTTTCTTTATTTTGATTTTTCTTTACTAACTCTTTAGTCAAACTAAGAATTATAAAGCTAATTTGTTTAATTGTATGTGGTTTACTGTCTGTTATTTCATGGTATTTATTTGTAACAGGATAACACATCACACAGAATCCATAGAAAAAGAGGGTTTTGGGATGGGCCCGCATTGTAATCTCGCATGTTTGCTGGGGCCGGAGATTGTGTTCCCTAGACCTATGCAACCGATGGAACCAGAGTGTTTCACAGGTAACATAGCACACCCCACCAATGCCTCCAAAGAAAGAGGAGGACTAATGGTCCTCAGCTTTTACCACCACCAGCTCCACCCTGAAGTGCCCCAGATACCATGGTAATGTCCAGCTGGAGCATTATCTGGCACAAGTCTAACGTGCTCATGGCACAACGAATGGAGCCCACCAAGACAGCAGTGAAACTTGGCCTGTTGCTGGAGGGGATTGCCCTGTGGGCCCTCCTCGACGTAACACCAACTGAGCAGCATGACGACAGGGACTTCTAGCAGCGCTAGAGTGTCATTTCAGGCAGAGGCCTTTGGAGAAAGAAATGGGAGAGGAAATGAATAGCAGGCGGCGTATTGCAGAAGAAATCCTGGGGGCATTCGCGGCAGATCTCCACCATTGGGCTCGGCCTGGCTATGCCCAGCTCCCTCTCGTGGGCCAAGAAAAGCTCACCCTCCACCCCTTCGTAAAAGCACTGATGCCCGAGTGCGTTCGGCAGCATGTCCGCCTGACATCACCATCATCGCTCATCAAGGCGCTGGCAGGGGTGGAGAGGGCAGAAGAAATTTTAGCCCCCAAGTCTATCCAGAGTCGCCCTGCATACCGCGAGACGGAGCTCCTGTCAATGAGGTGAAGGAGGATCCGGCGAGCCAGGATTGAGCAGCGCAATGCCAGCCCCGCCACATGCCGTGGAGCTTTCTCTGTTACCGGACTGGAGAGACTGGCCATGTGGGCAAGGACTGACCGACACCAGTGCCACGACACAGCCCAGCACGGGCATCGGGAAACACCGAGCAGACGGCACTTCCCGTGACCTCCAGCAGAATCCTTCTGCTGCCGCCTCTCTGGGTGGGCCATTCATGTGAAGAGCAAGGCTCATACGTGGACTGGGTGGTAGAGGGCATCAGATGCCACGCGTTGGTGTATCCAGAGATACCGGCCACGTGACAGACGCACTGCCACCTGGCTGGTCAGAGGACATATCACACACCAATCAACATTTGGTCCCTCCCAACTAATCAATGCACACCTAAATTATTGGTCACCTTAATTGGATTATCACACCCAGCCCCATGCTATAAAAGGTGAGACATGTGCCTGGCTTGCTCTCTCTTACAGACCACCTCATTGAAGGTAAGTGCATTGATTTATGTTTGGGAAGGTTTATCGTTGGTCCTGGTAAGGGAGCCGCAGCTATCCAAGGTCAAGGGGGATAGCTGTCGTAGTGCTTTTCCCTTGTTCTTTGTTTGTGTAACCGTACCCAGTCCCCACACCGCTTTCTGTGTATTGTACAGCCGAACTGACCTTCCCTACACGTGTTAACCTTAAACGTTTTTTGTTAGAATATTGTAGTTGCTTGTGTTGACCCGACTTCCCCTTGTAAATAAATTCCTTATTATTAAAACTGTGTGTGTCCAGGCCTCTACTGTTGAGACTCAAAGAACCAGTTATTTTCCATCACAACATTTGGCGCTGCGGAGCAGGGTCTCATAGGTTTTGGCTGGACACAAGCACAGGGGATAATGTTCTGGAATAAGGGGAAGAAAGCCAGTGCAGGCTCCCAGGATAAGATCCCCGGGTGGGCTGATGAAAGGGAGGGATTTGAGAGTCTGGCCAGCGTGCTGGCAGACCACGGAAAACCAGTGGACTGGTCTGAGCAGTTAGAGGCCCGTGGAGAGAAGCTGGGCCATCATGTGGTCTCCCTCCTGAAGGAATCAGGGTTCTCCAAAGCCAAGGGGAGTCAAAGGGGTGCCTTCTGGTCGTTTGCGTCCCTGCTGAGACGCCAGGTTAGAATTACTGATCACCTACAGCACTTGTGTGGTCAGAAGGACAGGGAAATTGAAGACCTCAGTCAGCGTTGTTGCACGCTGAAGGAAGCAGCACAGGCTGCCCAGGCCCAAGCCAATGACCTTGAAGTTAGGGGAACTGAACTTGCCTGTCGCCTCATAAAACTTCAGCAGGCCAGGCAGCCGGACCCATTAAAGATTCCAGCCTTAGTCCAGTGTGGCGACAAGCTGGACGCATGGCTGGGGGATGGGGACAACTGGCTGGATAGTGACGAAGAGGGGGTGCCCGAGGAGCCAAGGTCCCACAACCACTCTTCCCCCTTCTCACCCCAGCTCCAACGTGCCCGACCCATCACCACGTGGTCCCAGGTTCACCGCAGGGAGGAAGGGGACAAGGGGGAGATGCTCGGACCTTCCCCTAGTCACTACAAAACCACGGAGACCCGGGACTTCTCCCCCAAGGAGCTGACCCAACTGGCGGATCGGTACCGCCAACGACCAGGCGAGCACCTGGCCGCCTGGCTGCTCCAGCTGTGGTACGAGGGGGGGCCCCAACCTCAGCCTCTCCCATCAGGAGGCAAGCGCCCTGGGAAGCCTCTCTGACCAGCAGAGCATAAACAATACACTGCGGGCGCCACAAGCAGAAATCCACGACGGCACAACCCTGGGGGATCGAGTAGTGATGGCGGTATGAGCTCACTATCCCACACTTCTGGAGTGGGATCTACATGGGCGCCTGCAATGGGGTACGGTCAGTGAGGGCACCCAGGTTATCAGGGAATGGGCACTGGTCAACAGCATCTATCAAGGTGCCTGCGACCGTAACTTCCTTGAAAACACACGAGTGATCGACTTCCGGTTAAGATGGCGGTAGCTTAAGTGGCTAAAACTATTGCTCCGCTCCATTTCATATACCTGCATTTATTTCTTACTCTTCCTCCCACTATTGAAGTTGCTGCCTGCACAATGAGTGTTTCTAAGCCTACTAAATCGGCAAAAAAAGACACTCCATCGGGAGCAAGCTTGAGTGAAGTTGTGTCGCTGTTAGAACAAACCCGACAAGATATGTTTTCTCAATTTAGTTTGTTGGAACTGAAACTAGATAAAATCAACTCTACACTGGAGAATCACGCTCAACGTTTATCACATGTTGAAGACCGTCGTAAAGACCTGGAAAGAGTTTGCTCTACCCAAAAGGAGCATAATAGCAAGTTAACTCTTAAAGTTATGGACCTTGAAAGCAGGAGTAGACACCAAAATCTTCGACTTCTCAACTTGCCTGAGACTGTTGAAGGGGGATCTCCTGTCGAATTTTTCCCAAACTTGCTATGTGAGATTTTTGGAAGCGAAATACTTTCCAGTCCTCCAGAGATTGATCAAGCGCACCGTATATTTACATCTCGCTCAGCGGATGGCCAGAGACCATGTCCAGTGATAATTCGCCTCCATCATTACCAAATCAAGGATTTACTAATTAAAGAAACTCGCCGACGTAAAACGCTTCAATATAAAGGTCATGCTATCCATTTAGTAGAGGACTATGCACCTCAAGTCATGAGTCAACGTGCTGAATACAGAGGAGTAATGAAAGTTCTCTACGATCGTGGACTTCATCCGTCTCTCGCCTATCCAGCCCGGCTCCAAATCAAGCTTAGGAACGTTTCGATTTGGTTGCAGAGGCGCAGGTCTTCATTGATAGCCTATCTGCTACTTCGAGTTCCTCAGATACGATATGATATGATTTTTTTTTCTTTTCAGCCTTTTTCGTTTCTGTTTAGATAACGGTTATTTTTTTCTAATATTCTAATCTTTATTTCTATCTTTTTCATTATCCATTTAACTCAATATATTTCGATACGATGGATTTCTATTTTTCAGTATGGACATTTCAATTTTCCTTAAATAGAGCTGATTGTGAAACTATGTAATTAGACACCTCTTAAAGGTCTTTGGAGACTTTATTTCAAAATGGAGTCGGTGTCGCATTAAAAAATTAATATTGATTCATGAAGTGACGACGTCTTTGAATGGGTTTTTGTTTTTCTTTTCAGACTTCAGTCTCCAATTTCTACAAATCTTGATATTTTCTTTTTTAAATTTAAAATGTAGCTGTTGTCGCATCTATTTAATTAGTAGCTTAATTATGTTGCATTGTCCTATTGAAGTGTTTTTTTTCCATTTTCTCAATTTTAGTTTCTATCTTACATAATTTTAGTTCTTTAAAGGTGATGATTTTTTTTCTCTCCAGTTAGATTATTTTAACCTTAAGCAGCAGTTGATGCTGTACCAAACCAGTTTCGGGTTTGGATCAAATTCCTCTCGAATGAACTTTTCTTTAGTGTTTTTTTCTTGTGTTTCAAGATGCTATTTGTGTTTATTTTCTTATTTTTATGATTTGGTTGGATTACTTACCTTTGACGTTAAAGGTTTTTTTTCTGTATAACTGAGTTTATAGATGATCTTTTTTTCGGTTTCAACTCTAGTGGGAAGGTTGGGGTAAAGTTTTTTTTAGACCATGATTATACTTCAAGATTTACAAACTTTGAATGTATTGTTTTTTCTTGTTAAGGTAAATCTTTGTTTGTAACTCTTAAAGCTTTTTGGTGTTTATTTCCATTACTGTATCAACAGTTGGAGTGGAGATAATTAAGATGTTACCTAATTGGAAGTCCAGTAGGGGGTTAGTTTATCTCGGGGAGAGCTTTCTTGTTGTAGGTTTAGAGGGTGTGGGTGGGAACTCCAATGCTAATATTATATATGGAATTTTGACATATCTGTACTATACAGGATGTAATTTCATCCTGTTTTTTTTCTTCTATACTTTTGCCCCAGAATTACACATAAATTTCAGATATGGTTTAATGCCTGCTATCCCTTTTTTTTCTTATGTTCAGTGGTTAGTCCATTGAACTTTGTTAGCTGGAATGTTAAGGGTTTGAATCATCCGGTTAAAAGGGGGAGAGTGTTTGCAAATCTTAAACAGCTCAGAGCAAAGGTAGTCTTTTTACAAGAAGCACATATTCGTCACTCAGATAATTCTCGTCTTATGGCACGATGGGCAGGACAATACTTTCATTCAACTTTTCAAGCCAAGGCGAGGGGCGTTTCAATTTTTATAAACAAAAATGTTTCTTTTGAGCTTCATAATAAGATATCTGATCCTAATGGTCGTTTTATTATTGTTTTGGGGAAACTTTATAATGCACAGGTGGTCTTAGCCAACCTTTACACTCCTAACTCGGATGATGTAGGGTTTTTTGACCGTTTTTTTTCTTCATTGCCAGAACTAAGTTCATACTCTCTTATATTGGTGGTGACTTTAAATGTTGGCTGGATCCAGTTTTGGACAGATTTTCTTCTATCCCTAGACAATTAAGTAAATCTGCTTTATTTATTCAATCTTTTCTTTCTAATTATGGAATATCTGACATTTGGCGTTTCTTTCATCCACATGGAAGAGATTACTCCTTTTTCTCACAAGTTCACCATACATTTACTAGGATCAACTATTTTTTAATTGATAATCAATTGATCCCATCCATCTGTTCTTGTGACTATAAGAGTATATTGATTTCAGATCATGCCCCACTTACATTGTTCATAGTTCTCCCTGGCCTCTCTCAAGTAAATAAACACTGGTGTTTTAATCCGACCTTGTTGTCGGATAATGACTTTGTAAAATTTATGGAGTATCAGATAACTTTCTTTTAAAATACTAATGCACTAACTGAAACCTCTAGTCAGGTGGTTTGGGACGCAATGAAAGCATATCTAAGAGGTCAAATAATTTCCTACACAGCAAATTTGAAAAGAAAGACTCACAAAGAACGTTTAGAACTGATCAATCAGATTAAAGCTATAGACCAATTATATGCCCAGGTCAAGGATCCGGAGTTATATAAGCAAAGAATGGAACTTCAAACTAAATTTAATCTTATTTCTACTTATCAGATAGAACGCCAACTTTTGGGCAGTTGGAGTAAGTGCTATATTCACCGGGATAAATCTGGTAAGTCCTTAGTTAACCAACTTAGGCGCTCTGAAGCAAAACAACACATCACTAAAATTCAAATGAGTAATGGGAATATTAGTGTGGACCAGTCTGAAATTAATGATACATTCAGAAATTTTTACTTTCAACTTTACACCTCTGAATCCCTTAATGGTAATACTACTGTTATGCAATTTTTAGATAGTTTAAATATTCCTAAACTTTCTTCTGATCTTAAACATAAATTGAATGAGCTATTATCCTTAGAGGAAATATCCTCTGCTGTTTCTGCTTTACAGCCTGGTAAATCTCCTGGTCCTGATGGGTTCTCTACAGAATTTTATAAATCATTTTCCTCATTGCTCTTATCCCAACTTAGTTTAGTTTTTTCTGATTCTTTTAAACAAAATAAATTGCCTGCATCATTTGATGAGGCTTGTATCATTCATTTAGCGAAAAAGGCAAGGATCCATTAGAATGTGCTTCATACAGGCTGATTTCTCTATTAAATATAGATGCTAAAATTTTAACTAAAGTTTTGGCCCATAGGCTGGAGACTATTTTACCCTTAATTATCTCTGAGGATCAATCTGGCTTTATTAAAAATCGCCTTCCTTTTTCAATATTAGATGTCTTTTTAATATTCTATATTCATCTTGATCAGGGACCCCTGAATGTGTTATCTCTCTTGATGCTGAAAAGGCGTTTGATCGGGTGGAGTGGCACTATCTATTTGTGGTTTTAAAAAATTTTGATTTTGGATATGATTTTATTAAGTGGATTACGTTGCTATATTCCCATCCAATTGCATCAGTTTTGACTAATTCCCATCAATCCCAATGTTTGATCTTAAACGTGGCACCCGACAGGGATGCCCTTTAAGCCCTCTGTTATTTGATCTGGCTATCGAGCCATTGGCAATTGGGTTTCGCAGTTGTACTGAACTGACTGGGATCTGGAGGGGCAGTTTTGAGCACAAAGTCTCTCTATACACCGATGATTTGTTACTTTTTATATCAAACCTGACCACCTCCTTACCTTTGTTGTTTTCACTTCTCAGTAAATTTAGTCAACTATCCAGATACAAACTTAATCTACATAAGAGTGAACTTTTTCTGATAAATAAGGAAGCACAAGAATTAGAATTTCACTATCTCCCTTTTAAAGTAGTAAACAATTGTTTTACTTATCTTAGTATTATCGTAACAAGGAACTATAATTGACTGTTCGATGAGAATTTCAATAATCTTTTAAGTTTTACAAAACAGAGATTAGCACAGTGGTCACCTCTGTCCATGTCTTTAATTGGGTGAACTAATGTAATTAAAATGTATATTCTCCCTAAATTTTTATACTTATTTCAATCTTTACCTATATTTATTCCTAAAGGTTTTTTTGATTCTTTATATTCTATTACCTATGGAAGGGTAAACAGCCCAGACTCAATAAAGTTCATCTCCAAAAGCCTAAAAGAGAAGGTGGCTTGGCGTTGCCTAATTTCCGTTCATACTATTGGGCAGCCAATATTCGTAATATTATCTTTTGGTCCTACTTTATAATCAGTCTATTTGTCCAACATGAGTGGCAATGGAATTAAATGCTTGTAAGAAATTATCTATTCCAGTTTTACTTGGATTTGTTCTTCCTTGCCAATTGCCGAAATCTATTATTAATCCTGTAATCTGGCATACTCTGAGAATATGGGCTCAGTTTAGAAAATACCATGGTCTTTATAGTTTTTCCCTTTCTAGTCCTATTCTATAAAATCATTTATTTCAACCGTCTATGCAGGATTCCACATTCCAAGACTGGTGTAGGAGAGGTATCAGGCGTTTTGAAGATCTTTTTATAAACAGTTTGCGTCTTTTGAACAGTTGTCTATAAAGTTTAATTTACCGAATACTCATTTTTTTAGATACCTTCAAATTAGACATTTTATTAGTTCTTTAATACCACATTTTCCTGAACAACCTGATAAAAATGTTGTAGACTTGTTTCTTCAAATGAACACCTTGGGCAAAGGCATAATTTCTACTATTCGTGTTAAATTTATGATTCTCAAACGAGCCCCTTGTGATAAAATTAAAACTGCTTGGGAGCATGACTTAGGTTTTTCTTTGTCCGACAAGGTTTGGGATTCAATTCTTAAGTCCGTCAATTCAATCTCTTGATGTGCTCGTCATTGTCTCCTGCAGTTTAAAGTCATCCACAGGGCTCATATGTCCAAAACCAAATTGGCGAAGTTCTATCCTGATATTAGTCCCTGGTGTGACAAATGCAAAGGAGATGAGGCCTCCCTTTTCCATTTATATTGGGCCTATCCTACTCTGGAAAAATTTTGGAAAGATTTTTTTTAACTTTATCTTTTATATTAAATTGTCATTTGGAACCTGATCCTTTGATCGCTCTTTTTGGTATTCTTCGAGACCCTGACAAGCATTTGACCCCAGCTAAACAACGAGCATTGTCTTTTTCCTCTCTTCTAGCCAGACGAGCAGTACTCCTTAAATGGAGAGATGTAGTTCCCCTTACCCATGCTCAATGCCATAGGGATATTATGTCTTGTTTAGATCTCAAAAAGATTCACTACTCACTTTCTAGTTCAGACATAAAGTTCCATAGGGTGTGGGGATCTTTTCTCGAATATTTTCATAACTCTCACCTAGATTGACAGATGTTTGTTCTTTTTTTCCCTTGATAATTAGACCCTACATTTCCAGCTTTTTTTTGACTTTTGTTTTTTTCTATTCAGGTAGCAGGCTGCCCCCCCACGTTTTTATTACAATATATAGTTCTGGGGTAATAAAAGTGTATCTCATATAATGGTTGGCTTGGAGTTGGATAGGTGATGGATTGGGTGCTTTTCTTTCTTTTTCTCTTTTTTTTTCCTTTTTTACTATGGGTGAATTGCTCATTTGTTAAGACATGTATTATTGTTATTTTTGTTTATATGGCAATGATCCTTCTATATATATTATTGATTTTCTTTTCTTCGTTGTAGTTTGTAGAAAATTATAAATAAAATATTTTTAAAAAACACACAAGTGACCGGTGCCCGAGCGGGATACTTGGTCACTACCGCGTGCCCCGATCTGAAGTCTGTAATCCTGCCCCTCATGGCACCAGCCAGCGGTAGGACCGTAGAGGATGCCATCACCCTCCTGGAGGAATTAGAATATATGCAGAGGGGGGCACCTATGCAGGTCCGCAAGACCGAGACAAGGGCCCTAGACACTATCCCTCTCAGATATACACGCAGGCAGCTATACACGGACCTGCTGCATGCAGGGGTGGATCGTAACAATATAGATGGCATCCCCACCCCCAACCTATATGCCCTGTGGAAGGAGCATTGCAGGGGGAAGATTGGTTACAAAAAGACCGCCAGGCCAGACCATGCACATACCGAGCGACCCTCCATGCCTCCCTTACCTGAAACTGTCTCAAAGCAGAACTCAGAGAGCTTGTCAGGAAGGGAATGTCCCACCTCCAGCAGCAAAGTGCCTCACCCCTGGCGTGGCAGCCCTCTTCCCCCCTCCCATAGGATGAAGGCCAGGGCCCCCAGCGCATTTGCTCTCTCGCCCTTTCCCGCCCGGGGGACCTGAGGCCACATATACCCGTCACAGTACATTGGGGAAAGGGAAACACACAGAGGTGGATGGCGCTTGTCGACACAGGCACCCAGCACACAATTATCCCAGGCAATCCTGCCTTATGGAGGGGTACAGACATGCAGATAGAGGGATTGGGGGTTCCCTTTTACCCGCTAGGGAGGTCAGACTTCGCCTAGCCATAGGCAACCATTCCCCCAGATGGGTGCAAGTCCTTATTGCCTCCTCCCCAGAATGTATCCTCCCCAGAATGTTTTAAAGGGACCAGCTCCTCCAGCACAACACCTCATGGGGCAATTGGTGGCCATTTGGGTCCCTAGAGGGGTAGTGGGCAACTGTCATTCACTAGTCCTTCGCACTCATTCTTGTAATCATAGCCATTTTTATACTATGTTGTGCATGCCAGCTGATTAAAGGATGTCTCTGCATTACTTAGCTGCTTAAAAATAGTTATTTCTGGTATATGTGATATTGTTTCACCATCTTATGTGTGTTGGCTATGTGGTGCGTCTTCCAAGGGGTGGAGTGTATCCAGAGATACCGGCCACGTGACAGATGCACTGCCACCTGGCTGGTCGGAGGACACACCACACACCAATCAACATTTGGTCCCTCCTAACTAATCAATGCACACCTAAATTATTGGTCACCTTAACTGGATTATCACACCCAGCCCCATGCTATAAAAGGTGAGACATGTGCCTGGCTCGTTCTCTCTTACAGACCACCTCATTGAAGGTAAGTGCATTGATTTATGTTTGGGAAGGTTTATCGTTGGTCCTGGTAAGGGAGCCGCAGCTATCCAAGGTCAAGGGGGATAGCTGTTGTAGTGCTTTTCCCTTGTTCTTTGTTTGTGTAACCGTACCCAGTCCCCACACCGCTTTCTGTGTATTGTCCAGCCGACCTGACCTTCCCCACACGTGTTAACCCTAAGCATTTGTGGTGAACTACATATACCTGTCTGGACACGCCCCCCCGCTGACTGCTCCTGTGGCTCCTCCCACAGACCCCTGTATAAAGGCGATTGAGGCCTGAGCCCTGCCCTCAATCTCCAGGATGTAGCATGGTAGTCAATTACTGCTGCTTCTTTCTTCCAGTCAATAAAAGCCGATATCTCGCCTCACGTCTCGGAGAGTTATTGATGGTGCATCAATTTTATTGACTGGAAGTTTAAACCATGGACAGCATTTTAAACCATGGATCCAGCATTATACCTGGATCCGCAAGACTCCGAAGCGGCTCTTGCCTTTGAACTCTGGCTTGCATGCTTCCAATCATACTTGGAACAGATTCCAGTGACTGAGCCTGCCACGAAGTACAAAGTATTATTATCTAGAGTAAGTCTGAAGGTATTCTCCCTTATCAGGGACCTACCGACCTACCAAGGGGCACTGGACGCCCTTAAAAGGCACCGTCTACTCAAGTCATCGCTTAGCGACGCGGCGACAGCGGGCTGGAGAGTCGAGCGCCGAGTTTCTCCGAGCCCTACAGACACTCGTGCGAACTTGCGACTGCAAAAGTCTGACGGCGGAGCAGCATTCGGAGCTCCTGGTACGAGACGCCTTTGTTACGGGGATCAGGTCAGTGTACGTGCGCCAGCAGCTGCTGGAAAATGCCGATCTTACCTTACGCTCGGCGATCGAGATGGCCGACACGCTGGAGGCCACGCTGCACAACACTGACGCTGTCCAGCCGCGCGATCCCCTGCCGGTTCCGTGGACACCTCAGACCCCGCCGTCACCGGTTCCCGCGAGCGAATTCGCCAACGCCGCTACCAGTCGCGATTCCACAAACTCCCTGAACCCGACCACAGCTGCTGCCAGTCGAAAGCCCGCGCAGTGTTACTTCTGCGGACTCGAAAAGCACCCCCAAAAATGCTGCCCGGCCCGAGAAGCGACCTGTTCCAGCTTTGGGAAGAAGGGCCATTTCACCAAGGTCTGTAAGTCTAAACCACAAGCGAGGTCGAGCAGCGCTGCGTGTGAGGCATGGGGGCTGCCATCTTGGTCACCGCCATCTTGCCTGCCCGCCTCGTGCGAGGCATGGGGGCCGCCATCTTGCCTGCCCGGATGGGGGCGGCCATCTTTGCCAGCACCAACTCACCCCTCCCTCGACCCACCGGTGCTTACCGGGCACCAAGACGGCAGTTCAACTCTGGCCTCCGTAACCCTCGACCAAAGCGCCCCACACCAGCTTGCAAGGTCGATGATGGACATTCTGGTGGAGGGGCACAGGACTAGCTGCCTGTTTGACACAGGCAGCACTGAGAGTTTTATTGACCCGGACACGGTGCAACGCTGCGGACTCGTGACACGGCCGGTAAGTCAGAGGGTCACCTTGGCTTCTGGGTCGTATTCCACAGACATCTGGGTGGGTTGTGTAGCGACATTGGTGGTGTAGGGCACAGAATATCATAACTTTGCGCTACTGGTCATGCCTCAACTGTGCGCGCCTGTGCTATTGGGGCTGGACTTCCAGAGCCACCTCGAAAGTGTGACTATGGCATATGACGGGCCCCTCCCACCACTCGCTGTCAGGAATCCTCAGTTTGGTGTGACTTCGCCATATACCCCGCTACTGACCACACACACACACCGACCCACACATCTCACCCAACACCATGCCGACAGCTGCGCTACTGACACCACTTGCAGCCTCTCCACCCTCAAGATCCCTCCCCCACCACTGTTCGCCAACCTGACCCCCGACTGTAAACCGGTGGCAACTAAAAGCAGGAGGTACAGCGCGGGGGACAGGGCCTTCATTAAGTCGGAGGTGCAGTGGCTGCTCAGGGAGGGGATCATTGAGCCAAGCACAAGCCCTTGGAGGGCCCAGGTGGTTGTTGTTTGGACTGGGCAGAAAAATAGGATGGTCGTGGACTATAGCCAGACCATCAACAGGTTCACGCAGCTTGACACGTACCCCCTACCCCGCATCGCGAATATGGTCAACCAGATAGCTCAGTACAAGGTGTACTCCACAATAGATCTGAAATCCGCTTATCACCAGCTCCCCATCCGCCCAGAGGACCACACCTACACCGCCTTCGAGGCGGGCGGCAGGCTCTATCACTTCCTGCGCATCCCCTTCGGTGTCACAAATGGTGTCTCTGTCTTCCAGAGGGAAATGGACCGGATGGTGGACCAGTGCCAACTGAAGGCCACATTTCCCTATCTGGATAACATCACCATCTGTGGTCACGACTGGCCGGATCACAACGCCAACCTCCAACAATTTTTCCAATTGGCCAAAGCCCTGAACCTTACTTATAACAGGGACAAGTGTGTGATCTGAACCACCCGGCTCGCTATCCTTGGGTATGTCGTGGAGAACGGGGTCATTGACCCTGATCCCGACCGTATGCGCCCCCTGTTAGAACTCCCTCTTCCCACCACCCTCAAAGCCCTCAGACGGTGCCCGGGCTTCTTTTCCTATTACGCCCAATGGGTCCCTCATTACGCAGACAAGGCCCGCCCCCTGGTCAAGTCTACCACTTTTCCCCTCTCAGCCACAGCCCGTGCGGCCTTCAGCTGCATTAAAGGGGACATTGCCAAAGCAACGATGCATGCGGTGGACAAGACCATTCCCTTCCAAGTAGAGAGTGACGCCTCCGATTTCGCGCTGGCTGCTACCCTCAATCAGGCAGGCAGGCCAGTAGCATTCTTTTCTCGTACCCTTCAAGGCTCTGAAATTTGGCACTCCACGGTGGAGAAAGAAGCCCAGGCCATAGTGGAAGCTATTAGGCACTGGAGACACTATCTCGCCAGCAAAAGTTTCACCTTGCTGACTGACCAGCGCTCGGTTGCATTCATGTTCAGCAACCAACAGCGGAGCAAAATCAAAAATGATAAAATTTTGCAGTGGAGAATAGAACTCTCCACCTACAACTATGATATCCTGTACCGGCCTGGAAGGCTCAATGAGCCCCCTGATGCCCTATCCCGGGGAGCGTGTGCCAGCGCACAGCTCGACCAGCTATACGCCCTCCATGCAGATCTTTGCCAACCAGGGGTCACCCGATTTTACCATTTCGTGAAAGCCCGGAACCTGCCGTACTCCCTTAAGGACATCAGGACGATGACCAGGGACTGCCAAGTCTGCACTGAGTGCAAACTGCACTTCTACCGTCCTGAAAAGGCGCAACCTGCCCCTTTGAGCGACTGAGTGTTGACTTTAAGGGCCCCCTTCCCTCCACTGACCGCAATGTCTACTTTCTCAACATTATCGATGAGTACTCGCGGTTCCCCTTTGCCACCCCCTGCCCCGATACCACTGCCACGTCCCTCATAAAAGCCCTGCGCCAGCTCTTCACTCTATTTGGATATCCCTGCTATATCCACAGTGATAGAGGGTCCTCCTTTATGAGTGATGAACTGTGCCAGTACCTGCTGGCTAGGAGCATTGCTACTAGTCGGACCACGAGTTATAATCCCCGGGGAAATGGACAGGTGGAGAGGGAGAATGCCACAGTTTGGAAGGCCACACTTTTAGCCCTTAAGTCAAAGGGATTGCTGGTCTCTCGCTGGCAGGAGGTCCTCCCCGAGGCACTCCACTCTATCCGCTCCCTATTATGTACGTCCACCAATGCCACCCCTTACAAGCGCCTATTCTCTTTTCCCAGGAAGTCTGCCACTGGGACCACCCTACCAGCTTGGCTGACATCCCCAGGGCCAGTGCTGCTCCGGAAACATGTGAGGAGCAATAAATACTCTCCACTGGTCGTGAGGGTTCACCTTCTACATGCGAACCCCCAGTATGCTTACGTGATCTTACCTGATGGGCGAGAGGACATGGTCTCCGTCTGCGACCTGGCGCCCACAGGAGCAGCAGACCACTACCCCGAACACTCCACGGTAACTATGAACCCTGTACCCGAGGTGACACCATGCACACCGAGCCCTACACAGACTTGTCACGACACTCCTATACCAGGCGTCTCGCACACGCATGAGGGATCACTGATGCCTAGTGGGCTGACACCTACAGTTAGGCCGGAACCAGCACAACCTCCGTCTCCGGGTCAAGCACCACCGGCACCTGTGCAAACATCACCAGCACCTGTGCAATCACAGCCGGAGCTACGTAGATCGCAGCGACAGATTCGGCCACCTGATAGACTTAACCTGTAAATATACTTGTAAGAAACTTCGCCCCATGGGGACTCTCTTTTAAAACAAAGGGGGGGGGGTGAATGTGGTGAACTACATATACCTGTCTGGACATGCCCCCCCCCCCCCCCGCTGACGGCTCCTGTGGCTCCTCCCACAGACCCCGGTATAAAGGCGATTGAGGCCAGAGCCCTGCCCTCAGTCTCCAGGATGTAGTATGGTGGTCAATTGCTGCTTGTTCTTTCTTCCAGTCACTAAAAGCCGATATCTCACCTCCCGTCTCAGAGAGTTATTGATGCTGCATCAGCGTTTTTTGTTAGAATATTGTGTTGACCCGACCTCCCCTTGTAAATAAATTCCTTATTATTAAAACTGTGTGTGTCCAGGCCTCTAATGTTGAGACTCAAAGAACCAGTTATTTTCCATCACAACAGTTGGTGAACGTGGGGTCAACCATTACCATCATCCATCCAGGTGTCCTCCCCAACATGGACTAGTCTTCCCCACCTGGGTGGGCAACGAGATGGTTCATCTGCTTCAGTCACAAGCAACTGTGTGGCGATGAGAGGGAAGAGGTGACTGTGCTTGCATTGGGGAGAAACACAGTGGAGAAGGAGATGCGACTAGCGGGGGGGGGGTCCCGTGTGGATGTATCGGGGTAACACTGTGGCTCTCCATTAGGACAGCTCCAGGGAGCGGACTGGGTGGATGCAGAAACAACCACCACTGGTCTGACAGTGGCCCTCCACAGAACAGTACGCCCCGCAGTGGCCCCACAGCAGAACCAGGAGCGGGTGGTGGCGGCAGTGCTTCGGGGGCAGCCAGCGAGCGGTTTACCACCATTTACCACCAGCAGCTGTGCAGCAAGCAGGAGAGTGATCCCGTGCTAGCATGAGTGAGCGGATGGATGGTTATGGGGCAACGGCTGGAGGGGGCAGACTCTTCACCCTCGAAGCAGAGACAAATGCCATATATTCACAGTGGGGCAGGCTGGGGGTGCGCCATGGGTCACTGTTCCAGCAGTGGCAGTTGTTTGATGGCAAGGGGCATCTCCTGCAGCAGGGGCTCTGTGCCACGGTGCTACGGTTGGGGCACAGGCTGGTGGAGGTCGGCCATTCCAGGGTCGCAAAGACATTGGGCCCATGTACAGGCAGGATGTGGAGCCATTCCATGCACTGCTGCAGTGCTTTCATGTCCCAGAAGAGGCCCAGCCGCCGGTCTAGGCCACCAACGTAGCAGTTCCTGGTGGGGGCCCCAGTATGGGTCTACTGCCCCACCTGGAAGAAAGGACTATCCCCCAAGCTTGGAAGCAACTGGAAGGGGTTGAAAGAGGTGCTCAACCTTATCTCCGATGTGGTAAACTGGGTGTGGTTGCATGAGTGGCGGAAGGCAGTTGTGGTGCACTGGGACTGGCTGGCACCCTATCAGTGCTTGGCCACCACTGACCCAGCAGAGCCGAAGGAAGGAAATGACACTCTAGGTCCCTGCTTCTTGCCTCACCAGGCAGTGTCTCCCCTAGGAGAGGGTTGCAGACATTCTCAGCACCCCAGGCAGCAGCGTTGACCACCACCAGGACTTTTTGACTTTGTATTGGACTCTAGGGTTGTCGGGAATGGCTGATCCCTCAGGTGGGGGCAGTGTGGCTAACAGATCGCTGGAGCATTACTTATTGGTCTTCTTTGGGAATTGCATTCATGGAATAATGGTGAGATGTTCAACCTCATTTATTGTATAATGTAGTTCAAGTTGTACAGTTGTTCACTTGTGTGTTTGTGGATCATCCTGACTAACTGGGGTGTGTAATAATCACCTCCCCCATTTGTATGTGACTGTGTAGATTCTCACCTCACGATGGTGTGTTATTGTGCTTTTCGCAATAAAACTGGCAGTTGAGGTAAATGAACTCCTCTAGTATGTCATCATGGACTGAATGCTCACCACAACAGCTTATCTCAAAAAGATTTTGAGTAGATCTCACAGTAAGCTGTCTCCAGATGAAAAAGATACAGTAATCATTGAACTGAAGAAAGAAGTCCAAATTTTAGAAGAGCAGACCAAGGAAGATTCTTGAATAGCCAGTTATACAGTAGAGATTTGAGCTCTATCAGAAAACAAATATCTCAACTCCTTGGAAAATTGAATCGTGCCAAGAAAATGTCTCTACAAATGATCGCTAAAATGGAATGGGCATTTTTGGAACTATTTACCTTGGAGAAAAATGCTGGATGTCAAGCCTTTTACCTATATCCTGTAAAAGTTGAGAACTTCTCTGTAGTCTCACAACAAAGGCTTAAAGCTCGACTTTTTCAAGCAGGGAATGATTTATCCTCTGTAAAGTAGGAATGCGAGAAGTTCCAGGAACTGACCAAGAAGCAAATGGGGTTTGAATCTGAAGTCCATCTCCTTGAAAATGTAATCAGCATTTGGAAAATATTTTGAAGGCAACTAAATCTCATAAACATTAGGAGGTCTTCCAGCTAAATAAAAACTCAGACAATCAAGAACATGTCCACACCAACTAAGTCTGCGGTCAACCTAACACCTCAAATGATTTAACAAATGACCCCTGAGACACAACCTTCCTGCTGGGCTCGTGAGCAAACTTTGCTAACAGCCACGTGACTCAGCAGTGAGAAGGCCACCTTTTATAAGAAATATACGTGTAACTAGGTGACCGTCGAATCTTATTCATTATCGTTAAAAGTGTACTTAGGCATCCATCTGGGTAATGCTAGAATAGTTGTCTGTGCCTTTAAGTGGAGCTGGTGATGTCATTATGCACACGTGAGCTAGTGGGGAGACCATTTTGTTTTCTGCAGAAGGAGCTGGTGGGGCTTTGGGATTAAGTTCCTCCCAGAGGTACTGCGCATGGTGAGGAAAGAACTGCCCCTACCGTATTAGTTTTGTATTAGTTTGTGCAGTTTTCTTTATGTATTTTTACACTGCATACGCAATTCATCAATACACAAGGATGTGGATCGAAGGTTAAACTGAAATTGTAATGGCAGGAACTGGTTGTAAATTCGTTCGTTTCGTCTTAAGACCCTCTTCTGGCACTAAAACATCTAAAACAGGTAAAGGAATTAAAACCCGAAAAAATATTTGTTGTCCTGCATGTGGTTTGGGGAGAGTGATGTTCTCAGGCTGCACACGTCTAGGGTCGGTATGATTTGGGGTTAAACGAAACAGGAAATTTGGGAGATTCCAGGGAAGAACATTGATTGTAGTGAATGTTGAGTAGATACTCAGTAATCTTTCACCAGGAAATGGGAGATCATACATCAGCATAAAATTATAAAGTATATTTATCAATATTTCAACTTTATCAAACACTTAACGGGGGAAAGAAACAAAGATAAAAGAGCCCATTACAGTTAAACCAGTCCAATGTGCACATGAAATTTGGAACTCATTTCTGATGCTTAGCTTTGCTTACTCACATGCTGAACCCTCGTTCTGTGTGACGGGCACCAGGCAGAGCTCGAACTTCCTTCAAAGATCATCCTAAATGAATTGGCTAACGCAGGAGTATTGACAATTTCTCCTTTGAACCATTCATCAGCACAAAGCACTTCGTATAATGGGGTCTCTCCCTTGAAAGGCATTCTGAGGCATTTCCCTTGTGCCCTGCTTTGCAGCTCCTGTGAAAAGACCTCGGACGAGACTACTGTCCTTCAGAAATCCGATCCCACCCAGCTTTCTAGAATCTTGTCTCTCATCTCACTGGGCAAAAAGTTACAACATGTACCAAGAGAACCCCGATTGGCTGACACCACATTCCTAAGTTGGACAACATTGCTCCTTATCTTTAGCCGAAGCCAAAACACTCTTATGAGCAGGACACACTGCTTTTACAGAAACTGCCAAAACAAAAATACATAGTAGTAGAAATCTTACGCAAGGCATTACATTTACTACTTGACCAAACCTGAAGTTTGGTCTTGCTGGCTTTGGTCAATGACATTTGTGAAAAATAAAGCAAATATGCAGTAAATTTCATGGTCAAGAGACTGTATGACTAATCAGCAACCAGACTAGAGAAACAAATAGGACATAGAACTTCAAAATCTAAAATAAACAGCTCAAGTTAATTTAGAGCAATTCTGTCAATGATAAACTGTTATTAGCTGTGTGTTAACTATTCACTTGAATGTCTGAGTAGACACCTCTTATCATGGACAATGATAACCACCAAAATGGAGATGGCAAGTACACCTAGCTACCTCACTTAAGTGACTATTTTTAGTACAGACTGTTGTAGAGTAATACAGATGTAACTCTGTGCATCCAGTGTATGGTTCATTTCCATGGCAACATATTTAACAGGAATAGTCGCAGATGGCACTCCATTACATTGACACATATAAATTCCAAGGCCCTCTACCAATGAATCTAAGATCAAAATCTTACTGTCTCTGCCTTCTGTTTAAAATACAATTCTAGCATATTTAATCATGAAATTGTTCCTTTGATTAGATTTATTTTCTCTATTAAAAATGAAGCATTGTCTTTGGCCAATGAAAGTAAAACTGATCTTATGAAATACATTTAAAATGATGAAATGCTTCAAAGAATTGAATACATCTTGTTTGATATAACATCTCTGTAAAAATATAATGACTAGGTCCACAGAAGATGATTTTGTTTTAAATGTAACACACACAATTGATAAGTCAGAAATAGTCTTTTGTTTGGTTTAATTTAATTTACTGCAAAACATCCAATGCACTGTCCATTTTTTGTAATGGAACAAATCTAAGATTACTAACAGCTACACACACATAATGCTGGTAGAACTCAGCAGGTCAGGCAGCATCAATGGAAATGAATGAACAGTCGACATTTCATCAGGACTGATAAGTCTCAGCTAGAAACATCAACTGCTTATTAATTTCCACTGATGTTGCCTGACCTCCCGAGTTCCACTCACATTTTGTGTGTGTTGCTCTGAATTTCCAGCATCTGCAGGATCACTTGTGCTATCTTCTTGAAGTTGACAAGTCATCTTCTTTGTTTCTTAATTGTATTAAGAAGCAATTTAGATTTTTTGTTTGAACAGCATCGAACGTGAAACTCATTTTAAGTACTTATGATATTGAGTTTTAAATATTTTAGTATTAGAAACAGCAAAATGCTATAAGCACTTCTGATTCATTTTATCGAATGCTATTAAAAATCCTTCAAAAGCATATGTATAAAATAATAGCTTCTCATTAAACCAGCATTCAGTTATTGTACATCATGGAAACACTCAACTTTTGAAAGTCAGCAAGATTTGACAAAGAGAAAATTATTTATACAACAGGAAACTTGGGTTATTAATCCTTTAATCAAGTCAGACCTTAAGAACTGCATTAATAATACGTTTCATTAATTACTGAGCTGTTGAGTTTTCTAACACGTGAATACATGACAGCTAATTTAGTAATAGACATGGGAATGTAAAGATATGACGACTAAGCGTAAGGTACTCAGCAACTTAAGGTTGTTCTACCGATCATTATATTATGACTGAGTTGTACCATGGCATGGTTTTTCATTGATTATACAATTGGACTAGCAGTCACAGTTCTGGACTATTGATCCAGAGACCTGAGTTTCAATCCATTGATTGAAGTTCAGGAATTTAAGTTCGAGCAATTAAATAAAATTTGAATCTTAAAAGTAAGTTAGATAAGCCAGTCCTTTTAATGATTTCCTCAAAACACTATTTGACATAAAAACCTTTCTGATTCAATAATGTCCTTCAAGGAAGAAAATCTGTCAAATGTACCTAGTCTGGCCTACATGCAAGTCCAGATCTTCAATCCAGTTAGTTTGTAATTGCCTACTTGGATTACAGGTAAATAGGGATTTATAAGATTACAAGACCATAAGACACCAGAGCAGAATTAGGCCATTCAACCCATTGAGTCTGCTCCACAATTTCATCATGGCTGATGTATTTTCCTCTCAACCCCATTCTTCTGCCTTCTACCCGTAACCTTTCACACCCTGACAAATCAAGAACCTATCAACCTTTGCCTTAAATACACCAATCTGGCCCCCACAACCGCCTGTGGCAATGAATTCCACAGATTCACCACCCTCTAACTAAAGAAATTCCTCCTAATATCTTTTCTAAATGGCTGCCCCTCTATTCTTAGGCTTTGCTCTCTGGTCCTAGACTCCCCCACCATAGGAAACATCCTCTCTGCATCCACTCTATCTAGGCCTTTCAACATTCGATAGGTTTCAGTGAGAGTCCCCTCATTCTTCTTAAGGCCATTGACGACCCAGAGCCATCAATCACTCCTCATCCAATAAGCCTTACATTCCCAGAATCATTCTCATGAAACTCCTCTGAGCCCTCTCCAATGTCAGCACATCCTTTCTTAAACAATGGGCCTAAAAATGTTTACAATACACCAAGTGAGGCCTCGCCTGTGCCTTATACAGCCTCAGCATTATGCCTTTGCTTTTATATTCTAGTCCTCTTAAAATGAATGCTAACATTGCATTTGCCTTCCTCACTACTGACAACTAATAGTCATTAAAATTGCGAACAAAGAACAAAACAATTAATTCTGTAATGTTTTTCTATTTTCTCTAGTTCATTTACTGAACAGAAATATGTCAATCTCAACCATGAAAGTTTCAATTTTCCCAGAGTGCACTATCCATTGGGAAAAATTTTCTTTGTTTTGCTTAAAACTGATGTGGATCCGGAGTTTCGTCCTTTGGAAAGTTTACTTACCTGTAGTACAATTTTGTTGGGGGCACGTTTCTAAAACATGGATCTAAAACATGGAGATAATTAAGATACTATCTAGCGAAGAATAAAACAGTGATGCAAGATAAGGTGCTAGAACACCATGGCATCTGTAGGTCTGGAGAAAATACCTATCAGCTATATCTATTCAATTGCATATTCCTACACAAATTAGAGATTTATTGGAAACATGATTGTAAAATGAGTTATTAAGTAACTGTCAGACTGTCAGTCCTGTTTCTATCTTGAAGTGTACTTATGCAAACTATTATTGGACATTTTTATAGTAAACATTTGTGCACAGCTTTTGTTTAGCTCCACTCATCAGCATAAGTCTCTGAAAGAGCATATGAGCAAAGAGATAACTTGATTTATTTGATGCTTGCAGAGACGCTTTAAAAGAATGATGTGAAGCATTTGGTTAAATCTTTCATGCAGACCATCTGTTCAGGAGGGTCTGATTTTGAGGCATTGTCTTGACATCGAATTGCCATCAAAGTATTGCACTGGCACTGATATGAAACTTTCTGGTCTAGTTAGAGAATCATCCTCAGTTTTCATTTAATGACTGATGTTAGCTTTTTGTTTTGTTTTACCAAAGCCATTAATTAGCAAAATGAATAAAATATTTCAATCCCAGAAAACAAAGATGAATTTCTCATGCAATTGTAATGACAGAAACAAGCAAAGTTCATGTAATTCTAGGATTAAATTTAAAAAAGGCCGTTCAGTGAAATGGATAAGACTCTAAGTGTTTGGAAGGCCGTATGGGTTTGGGTGTGGGTTAAACTTTGAAAGCAACAAAATAATAAGGCAGCAGGTGTAGCTTCTATTTTATTACCCCTTCATGCTTTACTAGGAAACATTGGGCAACTGCATGTAACTGCTCAGAAGAAATTAAGATTAATTACTCATTGGAACAATGTTTAAACAATTCTTTGAATCAGGTTACATATTCGTAGGTACCCTAGGTTTCATGAAACTCTATATTGAAGGTAACTAAAGAACATAAATGTTAAATGAAGAAATTGAATCAAAGAGATTTAATCAAAGTTTGTCATGAATACCCAGAACCAACAATGGATTTATTAGCTGTGGTAGGTTTGTTTGCAAAACATTACTTCCTGTATGTATAGCTTTCTGAGTGACATTTGAGTCTTTTGTACCATAAATGCCTTACATTAAACCTTCCAATATAACCAACTACAGTCAGTTGTCCAGGATCTTACAGCTGAGAAGTAGAAAGGGGAGCAAGGGAACACTGTACTTCACAAGAACCTCAACCTTCAATGCAATGCCCAGGCTGAAACTGAGCTTTCTTGACAAGTTTAGACAGCAGTGTGCCAGGAAATTCTGATTTTCACTTTTGTGAAATCAGATAGCTGCAGCCTCCTAGAAGATCTGCTTCGTGCTGACCTGGCATCCATGCATTACCAGTAACTTTAAAAGCAATCAATACTATCAACTATTTTGTTTCCAGATCTTTCACAGAGACATATTCAGGGTCATTTCCTTGGTGGCTTAAAGCTGAGTGGGACTAATAATTGGTGGGCAGATTGCCAGGACTGCCAGTTATATAAACTTCACTTTGGATAATGCAATTGAAATCAAGTTGTTACTCAGCATTGGAATAGGACCAGAAAAATGCTGGCAGGGTCTGTAGAAGAGAGAAATGGCTAGTGTCTCAGGTCAAAGACCATTTATCGGTACTGAGAAAGTGAGAAAAAAGGTTAGTTTCAGTAGCAGAGAAGGTGGAAAAATGTGTAGGAAGGTAGAGCAAAGGAAATATATTCGAAAGTGCAAGGTGGCAGTTAGAGGTGGCTTTGCAACATTGGCTTACCATAGATTCAGGCCGGAAACAACTGTACTCATGCCAAATTAGCATGCATGTGGCTTCCACATGATCAACAACCATAAGACCATAATACATCAGAGCAGAATTAGGCCATTTGGCTCATCAAGTCTGCTCCACCATTCCATCGTGGCTGATTTATTATCCCTTGCAACACCAATCACTTGCCTGCTCCCTATAACTATTGACGCCCTTACTAATCAAGAACCTATCAACCTCTGCTTTAAGAATACAATACCCAATGACTTGATTTCCACAGCCATCTT